>NW_027203326.1:1992078-2270060 GCF_024711535.1 Dipodomys merriami
CTAAATTTTGTGCACAATGGAAAATCATGCACAAAACAGGGATTCCGTATAATCCACAAGGCCAAGCAATCAAAAAACGAGCTCATCAGACCTTAAAAACTCAATTGACAAGAATTAGACGGGGAGGAGGGAAGCAATACTCCCCCCATTACACTCTTAACCATGCTTTGCTGGTCCTCAATCATTTCCATGCTGATGAGCAAGGAATCACCCCGATGATGAGACATTGGGGCATGGAAAAAACTACAACTTTTCCTTTAGTAAAATGGAAGGATTTGCTCACTGGAACCTGGCGTGGGCCAGACATCCTGTTAACATCTGGGAGAGGCTATGCTTGTGTTTTCCCACAGGATATAGAATCCCCCATTTGGGTCCCAGACAGACTCATCAGGCCTTTCTCGGGCCCAAAAAAGAGTCAGGAGGAAAGTGAAAATACATCGGGAGAGAAAACTGGTGCAGAAGATGAAGACTTTCTCTCTATCACCACCGCAGGCTGATTCTACAAACGTTGCTGCACCACCTACGTGGGAACAGATCCAGAAGTTGTGCGAAGAAGCTCGACACACTGTTGAGGCCACCAGAAATCAACCCAATCCGGAAAACATGTTTTTAGCCATGCTTGCTCTTGTTTGTTTACAGGTGAAGTACACTTTTTGTACAATGTATTGGGCGTATGTTCCTGACCCACCTTTGCTTCATCCCGTGGGCTGGACTCACCCATCTAACATAAAAGTGCTAATGAATGATACCTCTATACTAGGGGGCATTCCAGTGGGGTCGGAAAACCTATGATCTCCACGTATCTAGATTATGAGGGAAGATCTGATGTCACCCCTATATGCTTGGCTTTAAAAGGCCGTGCTCCCTTTGCATGCTTGCCTGTTAACTACAGGACCCTTTATGCTGATGCACCTGATAAGACTAACACTGCTTCTAGCAGTAAGAGGGTGATGTGGGAGTTGAGTTTTCCAACACTTGGGTATTTTAATTATAATGATACCTTTGACAAAGATAACAATGTTAGCATGCCTTTTCCAAATTGTTTAACAACTTACCGGGATAAAGATCAATTTTGGGACAGCAAAACAGAAAAAGAACTTCCAACATGGTTGGATTGTGGATTTCCACATTTGGCCTCTGTACATTGGCCTAGGAGTACTACAGATTTGGTATTTGATTTTTCCATTGCCAACCCAACTCATGACTATAAAAAATATCTAAAAGAGAATGAGAAAGTGAAATTCACAGGTTATAGAGCTCCGGTTGGTCCGGAACTGGTAAGGCGTTGGTTCACGCCTGGGTTTATCACCTAAATGTGAGTTGCTAAATCTAGTCATTATGGAACCACGGTTACCCATAAAAATTTGTTTAGATTTGCTACAGCTGCAAATATGGTATTGATAAAAAGCCCAAAGCTAACCTACCAGAGTCAATTGCATTAAGAGCTTGTTTGTCTTATCCATATGCGGCTTTAATTGGGAGTGATAAAAAAATTAATATTACACATGTAGTAAATTCCTTTTTAATTCAATGTTACTCTTGTCGGCTGACTAACTGTATTGATGCTTCCTTAGATAAAGAATTTTCAGTAGTAATTATTGTAAAAAGACCTGAATATATAATGCTTCCTGTGAATTTACATGATGATCCTTGGTTTGATAATTCTGCTTTGCAAACACTTCGTGTTTTGTATGAATTAATACGACCAAAAAGATTTGTTGCAGCATTGATTTTTGGAATTGCTTCCCTTATAGCATTGGTAACTTCGCTTGCTGTATCCACCACTGCGCTAGTACAACAAGTGCACTCGGCGCATTTTGTTAATGAGTTAAATAAGAATGTTTCTCTAGCCTTAACAGAGCAGCAAATCATTGATCAAAAATTAGACAGCAAACTAGAGGCTTTGGAGGAAGTAGTCTTAAAGTTAGGTACTGAAGTTAATAATCTTAAAACCCAGCTGACCACTAGATGTCATCAGTCATTTAAATATATTTGTGTTACACCATTGCCTTATAATGACAGCTTAGATTGGGAAGCTACCAAAGTGCATTTACAAGGAATCTGGAAGGACAATAGCTTAACTCGTGATATAGGACAGCTACAGGAAGACATCTCAGCCCTTAGTCAAGCTCATTTGGAAACCGCAGAGATAAATTCTTTACCAGAAGACTTACAGAAAGGATTAAAAAGTCTTATTCCTTTAGATTGGTGGCACTACTTGGTTACATTTGGAGTCATAACACTAATTGTTATATGCATTCTTGTTGTCTTTCCAGTCCTCTTCAAACTAGTCTTCTGCTCCATCTCCTCTATACGGGATGAAATTTTCTGGCACATTTGAAAAAAAAAAAAAAAAAGGGGGCAAATGCCACGATGACCCCAGTAAAGTCTGCTTAGCATGGGAAACCATCTATCAGACCATGATAAGGGCTTCAGAGACCTATCTCTGAGTTTTGGGACTTTACCGAAGTCTACCTCAGAGAATGGGGCTTTATAGAAACCTATCTCCAAGTTTTGGGACTTGACCGAAGTCTACCTTGGAGAATAGGGCTTCTAAGAGGCCTACTCCTGGGAAAAGGCTGGCAAAACCCCTGGAAAAAATGTGTTTCTGCCTATCTTTTCCTCATAAGAGTGCCTATTAATCTTTTACTGTTTCTACTGCTCTTTGTACTTGCTCATTGTCAATGTTTCCCTATACAAAGCTCTTTCTTAAGAGTGTTGACGACTCGAAAATCTGATGAGTGTCTTAAAAATATGACTAACTCACCAGAGTTAAGTGCTAACCTGAAGCCCCTCTTATGGAGGCTAGTAGACAAGTCATAAGCAAATATAAAAGTATTGGGGGTTTCACAAAGTCACTTCAGCAGAAGGAATTGTTTGTAAGAGATTTACAAAAAGCTGTAGGCACGGCTAGAACAGAAAGAATGTATGGCAATTGCTGAGATAACTACTTAGGAGAAAGAACTTCCTACTACTCTCTTTCATTTACTAAGAGACTTGCTAGATCTAAGTCTCCTTGGTGTTTACTATTAAAGAAGGAACAGAAAAGATCTTATGGGACAGTTAAGGCCTCTATAGAAATAAGGTAATGGTTAGTTGGTGACAAACATCAAAACCCATTATATTTCTTAGAGATAAGCCGGAAACAAGTGCCTATCAGGCGACCAGCTGGTGACCACCCAAGAATGAAGCCCTGCAGCAAGGTTGGGTAAACTTTTGCCCTTTCAGGCCACCAGCTGGTGACCGCCCAAGAATGAAGCCCTGCAGCAAGATTATGTAACCTTTTGCGCTTTCTTATGGAGACTTTTTGCTATAAAAGTTTGTTATCCTCTGCATTAAATCACACTCAGCATCCACTCCTCTTGTGTGTGAGTTGTCTGTTTGCCATCTCCCCACCTATTCCAGTTCCTCCCCTAGGTGTCCTCCGCCTTCCCGACAGAACACGGTCCCCGGCAGGCTCCAAGCTGGGCTCTGTGAGCTTTTCAGAAAATAGCCCTAGGGAAAAGCTACTGTTTGTTGAATGGCCTCAACTCTACCCAGAACCTAGCCTCATCACTGCATCCCCCTCTTTTGTGATACTCAAAGCAGATCTACCTCCCAATGAAATAGCCTGGGAGGAGGATCACCAAATCCTGGGTAAAGCAGAGCTTTTTTCTGCCTGTTTGAACAAACTGACTTAAGAAACCAACCAAGCCACAGGACCACAAGTAGACCAGAGACTCCAGCAAGAGGCTGGTTATGGAAACAAGGGAGATACACGATTTTTCCCACTCCTCCCAAAAATATCAAAGAACTTTGTTTTTCCTCTTCCTCTTCTTCATCTTCTTTTTTTAATGTTTTTATTTTTGGTACCTCATATAAATTTTATTTCTTTTCTAAAACATTTTTTAATCTTTAATCTTTGCCTTTTTTGAAAACGATATTGTTTTCCAGAAACTTTTTTTTTCGTCTTATAATCTTTATTTTAGGGATACGTGAGTGTGCGTTTTTCTTTCTTTTTTGGACTTCCTTCTCTCTTTTTTTTAAATTATCTTTTTGTTTTTTGTTTAGATCTGCTAAACTTCCCATCTTTTTCTTCTTCCTTGCTTATCCTTTTCACCTTCTCCTCTCATTCGTTCTTTTTCATGTGACTTAATTCTTGTCCTGCACATCCTCAGATAAACCCATATTTGACTATTAGACCCTATCCCCCATTGTGTACACACTTAATCCACAAATTTATTACTCAAGTCAAAACCTCTAAGAATTAAATTCCTTAATAGCAGTAGTACCTCTTTACACCTATATAATATTTTAAGCATTTTTATTTTTAAGTTTTTCACATCTCCTTTATATCCCTCCCATTCTATCATTAAATTCACATTCTTATCTAAATAGATTGTTATCGATTCTACATAATTTTATTAATTTTTACCTTTTTATTTTTTCTGGTCTCTTTTCTTTCCCATTCCCTTTCTTCTTTTTTTCTCTTTCTCTACTTTCATCCTACCCAACCTATTTCCTGCTTTGAGATTAGGACTTAGTTAACTCTCCCTGACCCTCCCCACATCAATCTATTCCTATTTTTTTACCCACATCTCTCCCTAACCCTAATAATTTCTGGTCTTCCAAATTCTTCTTTGCGGTTCGGAGCCCATTAACGTATAGTTGTTTGATGTTGAATAGATGTATCTGTTGAACTAGATTGTATTTGTAGACTATTGACTGTGTAAAATCAGACTTGGGTTGATGCTTGCCTTAAGATAATGTTCTAGCACAAAACTGGTGCAATTTTCATCTCAAATGGGCAGAGTAAACCGGAAAAACACAAGAAAAATAGGAAATCGAGGTATCTCAATTCCCAATCTTGATCATCAGGGGACAGAACAGATCATGAATAATACAGTGGAGAATTCCCAAATAGCTCTACAAACACTGCTGGCAAATATGATAAATCAAAAGATTGAAAGCATACAAAGGACTCTGTATGAGCGTGATAGGGAGAGAGAGGAGGCATTCCAAAAGTTTATACAGGAATATCATAAGCGTGAGGAAGCTACTCAAAAACTGATACAGGATTTGCATGAGCAGCTTGAGAATACTCAAAGAGAAAGGCAAGAATGGAGTGAATAGGCTGAGAACACTCAAAGAGAACTACAGAAATCCCATGAACGGGAGGAAGCTAATCAAAGAGTAATACAGGAATTGAGAGAGCAAGAAGAGAATACACAAAGATCACTAAAGACATGCATGGAATCCATTAACAAAGAGCTGAAGGAAGTCAGGGAGACCACAAAGGGAATGCTGAATGGAACCCAACAGGAGGAATGGGAGTGCAAGGAAACCATAAGCTATCAACTAAGTGATCTGAGAATAAACACTGAACATCAAATTAAAGAAGCAAAGAAGTTCATACAAGATCTAAAACAAAGCTTCAACAAAGAATTTGAAGCCATCAAAGCTGACCAATTAGAAGGAAAAGAGATAAAAACAAAGTAGAAAGTCTTGACAGCAGGTTAGACCATGCAGAAGATAGAATCTCAGGGATTGAATACAGCCTAGATATTATAGAGAAAGAACAGACAACAATCCAAGACAAGTCCAAGTAATATGATAGACTATTCAACACTTGGAAGACACCATCAGAAGGCCTAATCTAAGGATAATGGGTGTAGAGAAGCACATAGAAACAGAAATTAATGGCTTAGGAAATTTGTTTAACAGGAGCCTAGCAGAGAACTTCCCAAACATGCAAAAAGATAGGCCTATTCAGATACAAGAAGCTTTTAGAACCCCAAACAGACCAGACCAGAATAGAACATCACACCATCACATTATAATCCACACAGGATCAACCCAGACCAAGGAAAAGATCCTTAAAGCTGTCAAGGAGAAAAGATTAATCACTTATAAAAGAAAAGCAATTAGAATCACCTCAGATTTCTCAGCAGAGACAATCAAAGCAAGAAGAGCCTGGAATGATGTATGTCATGCCCTAAAAAGAAACAAATATCAACCAAGAATACTGTACCCAGCTAAACTCTCTTTCATACCTGAAGGCCAAATAAAAACCTTCCATAACAAAGAAAAATTAAAACAATACATCTCCACCAACCCAGCCCTACAAAAGTTTCTTAAAGACATCCTGCATATGGAAAACCAACAAGACCACAATAAAGGCCAAGAAACTGCACCCAAACTGAGAATCCAAGAACCATAGTAAGAACCTAGTTTTCGCAGGCCCTAAGAAGATGGATAACATTGCAGAAACTCCCAAACCCCTCTCAGTCCTTTCTCTTAACCTTAACGGACTGAACTCTCCAATTAGGCTACATAGACTGTCTAGTTGGATTAAAAAACAAGACCCTTCCATCTGCTGCCTTCAGGATTCGCATCTTGCCCATAAAAACAAACACATTTTCAATTCTAAAGGTTGGAACAAATCTACCAAGTAAACGGCCCCCATAAACAGGCGGGAGTTGCAATCCTAATATCAGATAAAATAGACTTCAAATTAAAATTCCAGAGAAGAGATAAAGAAGGTCGCTACATACGAATTAAAGGATCTCTCTTTCAAGAGGATATTATAATTCTAAATATCTACTCGCCAAACAATGGAGCACCCAAACTTATCCAAGAAACACTACTTTCCCTCGAATCCCATATAAATCCAAAGACATTAATTGTTGGGGATTTTAACACACCGCTCTCCCCACTAGATAGATCAACTCGGCAAAAACTCAGCAGAGAAACTGCAGATCTAAAAGCTGCATAGATCAATTAGATTTAACAAATATCTACCGAACATTTCACCCAGCAGCATCAGAATACACGTTTTTCTCAGCAGCACATGGAACATTCTCTAACATAGACCACATTTTAGGCCACAAAGCAAACTTGTCTAAATTCAGAAACATTGAAGTTATATCTTGTATTCTCTCTGACCATAAGAGAATAAAATTAAAACTCAACACCAAAAGCCACCAAAGAATGTCCGGTATCACATGGAGGCTGAACAACACACTGCTGAATCATGAGTGGGTCATGGAAGAGATTAGAAAGGAAATTCAAATGTTCATGCTATTCAACAAAAATGAACACACATTTACCAGCTCCTTTGGGAAACAGCAAAAGCAGTACTCAGAGGCAAGTTTATAGCTCTGAGCTCCTACATCAACAAATTGGAAAGATCTGAAACCAACAATTTAATCACAAATCTAAACCTCCTTGAAAAAGAGCAACATGATAAACCCCAATCCAGTAGACGGAAAGAAATAATTAAAATTAAATCAGAATTAAATGAATTAGAATACAAAAAACTATAGAAAGAATCAACAAAACAAAGAGTTTGTTCTTCGAAAAACTTAACAAAATTGACAGACCCATAGCAAATCTTATCAGAAAAAGAAGAGAACACACCCAAATTAATAAACTCAGAGATGAGAATGGAAACATCACCACGGAAACAACCAACATACAGAACATAATAAGGGAATAGTTCTCAAAACATTATGTTAATAAGTTTGAGAACTTGACAGAAATGGACCTTTTCCTAGCAAATATTGACATGACAAAACTAAACCAAGATGAGTTAAACCAGCTTAACAGGCCCATATTAAGCATTGAAATAGAAACAGCAATAAGAGACCTTCCAGCTAAAAAAGTCCAGGACCAGATGGTTTTACAGCGGAATTCTACAAGGCCTCCAAAGCAGAGCTCACACCAATAATCCTCAAACTCTTCAATGAAATTGAAGGAGAAAGTTCACTACCCAACACATACTATGAAGCCATCATCCCAAAACCAGGCAGGGACTCATCAAAGAAAGAGAACTATAGACCCATTTCTTTGATGAACATTGATGCAAAACTTCTCAACAAAATTTTGGCCAACCGACTTCAACAATTCATCTAAAAAATCATACACCACGATCAAACAGGATTCATTTGAGGGATAAAAACCTGGTTCAATATACTCAAATCAATTGATATTATTCATCACATCAACAGGAGCAAGAATAAGAACCACATGGTTTTCTCAATAGATGCAGAAAAAACATTCAACAAGATGCAACACCCCTTTATGATGAAGGTTTTGGAAAAATTAGTTATCCATGGAACATTACTCAATACATTAAAGGCTGTATATGACAAACCTACAGCCAGCATTATACTTAATGGAGAAAAACTAAAGTCAGTTCCTCTTAACTTAGGAACAAGACAAGGATGTCCACTCTCTCCACTTCTCTTCAATCTAGTATTAGAATGCCTAGCTACAGCAATAAGACAAGATGCAGACATAAAGGGGATCCAAATAGGGAAAGAAGAAATAAAACTCTCCCTCTTTGCAGACGACATGATCTTGTATTTAAAGAATCCCATAGACTCCACTCCCAAATTACTCAAGATGATTCAAAACTTTGGCAAAGTAGCAGGGTATAAAATTAACCCCCCAAAAATCAATGGCTTTTCTGTATGCCAACAATGAGAAAAGTGTGGCTGAAATTAGGAAAGCAACTCCATTTGTAATAGCGCCTCAAAATATAAAATACCTAGGAATTTACTTAACCAAAGAAGTGAAGGATCTCTATGATGAAAACTTTAAAATCTTGAAAAAGAAAATCAACAAAGAACTTAAAAAATGGCAAAAACCTCCCATGCTCCTGGATTGGCAAGAGAAACATCGTGAAAATGGCAATACTTCCCAAGGCTATCTACAAATTCAACGCGATACCTATCCAAATTCCAACCTAATTCTTGAAGGAAATAGAAGACGCAATCCAAAAATTCATATGGAACAATGAAAGACCCCGAATACCAAAAACACTCCTCACCGGAAAGAACATTGAAGATGGAATATCAATACCAAATTTCAAACTCTACTCTAAAGTCATAATAATCAAAAGAGCTTGGTATTGGCATAAGAACAGACCTCAGGACCAATGGAATAGAATTGAAAACCCGGAAATGAACCTCCACACCTATAGCCATCTAATCTTCGATGAGGGAGCTAAAACAATGGAATGGGAGAAAGACAGCCTCTTCAGTAAATGGTGCTGGCAAAATTGGTGAACTACTTGTAGGAAACTAAAGCTAGATTCTTATATATCACCCTGCACCAGAATCCACTCCACATGGATCAAAGACCTTGAAATCAAAGCAGACACTATGAAAACATTACAGGATGGAACAGGAGAACACTAGGTCTCCATGGCTCAGGCCGAAATTTTCTGAATAGAGACGCAGAAACACAACAAATCAAAGAAAGGTTGGACAAATGGGATTGCATAAAGTTGCAGAGCTTCTGCAAGGCAAATGACATAGCTAGCAATATCAATAGAAAGCCCACTGATTGGAAAAGATCTTTACTAGCCATACAATGGACAAGGGTCTCACATCTAAAATATACTTGGAACTCAACAACTTAAATCCCCCAACAACAAATCCTCAAAGAAACAACTGCCCAATAAATAAGTGGGTGAAAGAATTAAAGAGAAACTTCTCTGAAGAAGAAAGAAGCATGGCCATTAGACACATGAAGAAATGTTCAACATCCCTAGCCATAAAAGAAATGCAAATCAAAACAACATTGAGATACCACCTCACTCCAGTTAGAATGGCAAAAATCAAGAACTATAAAAACAGATGCTGGACGGATGTGGAGAGAAGGGAAACTTATTTCATTGTTGGTGGGAATGTAAACTTGTTCAACCACTTTGGAAAGCAGTATGGAGGTTCCTCAAAAGACTTCACATAGAGCTGCCCTATGACCCAGCAATCCCACTTTTGGGCATTTACCCAAATGTTTACAAACAAGACCACACTAAAGCTACCAGCACAACTATGTTTATTGCAGCATTATTTACCATAGCTAAGATCTGGAAAAAACCCAGATGCCCCTCAGTAGACGAATGGATCAATAAAATATGGTATATATACTCAATGGAATTCTAAGCCTCCATCGGAAAGAATGACATTGCCCCATTAGTTAGGAAATGGAAAGACTTAGAAAAAATTATGTTAAGTGAAGTAAGTCAGGCCCAAAAAAACATAATTCCCATTGTTTCCCTTATTTGCAATATCTAGTATATGTATGAGTCTAGCGGAAATGGTCAGATAATGTGATGTTAGGAAAATGAACCCTTAGATATGTATTTTAATGTTTTTTTTCTTTCATGCATGTGTTTCTAACGCATTTATAAGATTATTTCTTTGTTGCTTTTTATGTCCCTCCCCCACAGTATATCCCCTGCTTTCACTATATTTGATGTCAGTATATCTTGTGGAGGAGATGTGGAAAAACAAGTCGTTTAAAGATACAGGTGGACCTGTTGCAACAATGAGAAGTACAATTCTCATGTCCAAAATGAGCTTTACAACGTCGGTGCGGAGGGGTGGGTGGGAAGGAGAAGGATTAGGATTGGGGGTAGGGGAGAGGCTGGGAAGGGATACGAAGGGTAAACAAAGGAGGAGGCTGCAATGCTTGGTAAGAAATGTACGCATTATCCTGCCCATGTAATTGTAACCCCTCTGTACAGTATGTTCACAAATAAAATTAAATTAAAAAGAAAAAAAAAAGAAATACATTCCACTATCCCGACCATCTAGGGAGAAATAATGTCCTTATTTTCATTCTCATTCTTCATAGCAGATAGTCAAAATAGAAACACCAATGTGCTATGCTGAAATGTAAAAGTTTAAACCCTTTTTTTGAAAAACTGTTAAGTTATAAAATCAAAATGTATCCAATAAAGGTGAAGTGAACTTAAGAAAATATTAAAAATGCTAACAACCTCTCTGGCTTGGAATGTGTGGCATTTTTTGTCTGCAAGGCCTGGGATTTGAACTCAGGGTCTGGGTAACTCTGTTGCACTGTGGGGGAAAGGAACCTCATCGTGCTTGAAGACTAGAAAGTCAGGTGTATTCCCTAGGCCTGAATTCAAGCCCCAGACCTGGAAAACGTACTCCTTATATACATTATAAAGATATTATTGAACTTCCATGCAGATGTTCAGTCTATATTATGTTTCGTATGTTCATTCATTGTATTTTTTTATTTTTTCATTTATTTACTGTTCATATTATTGACTGTGGTGACTCCTAACTATGTATTACATTGTTTACATACTATCACACAGCATTTAGATTTGTAGATGTGTTCTCCATCATGCCTGACACTCAGGACTCTCCGAGAATAGAAAAATAGGTGTCACACTTGGCTTCTTACTCCAAGATTAAATTTTTGGCAGTGCTAAGATCTGAACTCAGGGCCTAGCAGGCCCAATTCATGAATGGGTGGGTGTGAGCAAACAGTCTTTAGGCAGGGAAGCTCTCAGGTGGTTCCCAGGTGCTGAGATCATGACCCAGGATTGACCAATACAACGACAATATATATACAAATATATATTGGTAAAAAGTGCCATAGCTGTCCCTCTATGAATGACATATACCACGTTCCTACCAACTCTTAGGTATTTATTATATCACAATTAAAGGAATATTATTCTTTTCGTGCTTAATAAACTATTAAGTAAGACTAATCAGCGTACTAGGATTATTGCATCCAATTTTAGGTTCTACTGATGCACAAACTTCACTTTCAATTGGTATTCCTATGCATAGGAATGAGTCTCTTTTGATCCTGTCATTGATAAGAGTCAGAACCTGGATTTGCACCCAAGTCCTATGTTGACAGTTTGGCCTATGGCTTCCCCAATAGTCTGCCTGCCTTCGGCAATGGCAGGTCAGGTCCACTTTGCAGCCGTGACATTCAGACCCAGGACAGTCACTGTCCAAAGGAAAAAACAAAAACAAGCAAAAAAAACCCCAAGCCATCTGCAGCTCTCCACTTTTTGTGCTATCGCAGTTGTATTTTTTTTCTTTCTGCAAGTCCTCTGGGCCTAAGATTTCAGGATTGGGTATGGGTCCCGAGGCTGCACCCAGCCTAGGGTGATCGAAGCTGAGGCAGAGCTACCAGGACCTGAGTTCAAGCCCCATGGACGGCCACAAAAAAAAAAAAAGAAAGAAAGAAAGAAAGAAAAGTAATTATTTAACTAAATAAAAAATAAATAAATAAAGCTCCCTCGTTTGGAATTTCTGCCAGTTTTCTTTTCTAGCCTGGGATTTGAACTCTGGATCTTGGGAAATCTGTAGCAATGTAAGGGAAAAAACAGATTTAACACTACTTGAGTTAAAACCCCGTGCCAAGCCAAAACTTAAAAAATAAAATCATTGATCTCGGTATGGGTGTAGTTGTGGAGATGGCAGGGAAGGGATGGTAGAGGGAAAACAAAGGAGGGGGCAACAATGCTCAATAGGAAATATACTCATGACCTTGCTCATGTAACTGTGACCCCTCTGTACAACATTTTTACAATAAAAAAAAATACAAAAAAACAATGTAGTGTTCAGAGAAGTATTTTGGGGGTAAGGGAAGGACGTCTAAACAGATGTACAAAATTCACTGCTTTTTTAATATTCAGTATGGAACAGAATAAACATAACTGCTACCATTAAAAAATTGTCACTGTCTTGGAACTGGGGCCAGTATTTCTACCATTAGTGGGATTTGATCTCACCATCCAGGTAACTCTTTTGTACCATGTGTGAAAGCAAAGCTCACTGTCCTTGAGGAAAAGAAATTCAGGCTAGAGTTCCCGTGCCCTGAATGAAGGCTCTACAATGGAAAAGATATTTCTATATATGTGTAATATATGATATATACTTACATATGTATATTTATTACATATTATGATTTTTATTACTGATTTTGTATTTATTTTTATTTTTATTTGATTCATTCATTGTTTATTTTATTTAGTATTATAAACATAATATTTATTACACTGTGCACATCTATTATAAAATTATACACAACCATTTAGAACATTGACTTAGTTTTCATTTAAACATTTTAAGTGTTGCAACATGTTACATAAATAAATAGAGGCATTTGTCACAGTCTTCATATGTTTAGAGTCTGTCCCAAGATTGAGCTTTGTCTTTTTTATCTTTGGATACCTTCCTATAGCTATTTATTTAGATGATTTATACTCAGATGCCTTTTCTTGAGGACAGGTACGTTATGGGAAAAAATTGTAAGGGCAAGGCTAGAAATGTGGCTTGGTATTAAACAGCTCACTCAACATGCATGAATACAGGATTTGAATCCTCAATGCCAGATACTTAGAAAAACAAATACAGAAACAGTGGAGTGGCTCACATGGTAGAATGCTGGCCTTGAGAAAAGGAACCCCCAGACCGTCAAAAACAATAGGCCAGATGCCTGTGGCTCACCACTGGAACCCTAGCTTCTCAGGAGTCTGAGATTTGAAGACCACAGTTCAAGGACAATCTAGGCAAGGAAAGCCTGTTAGACTCTTATCTCCAATGAACCACCAAAAAAAAAAAAAAAACATGTGGCACTGTGGCTCAAATGGTAGAGTGTTAGCCTTGAGCTTAATTGCTCAGGGACAGTGCCCAGGCTTGATACAAGACATACAACAGTAAAAAAGTAAGGGTTAATTAAAGTACTTTTCCTGTTTGCTAATTACAAAAATATTTTCTGGAAAATGACTGCTGATGTGCACCAGAATTGGAATCAGAGTAAGGTTCAAGTGTAGCATATCCATATGCCCAGCCTCTCAGATTCTAGCATTATAAATTTGTGTGCTAAAGTGATCTGAAAGGTACAATGTTGAAAGGCTTACTATGCTCCACAAGCCCTTTGTGAGAAGTAGTTGACTTGCATTGTCAATGTCATTACAGTTCTTAGCTCAGGAGGCTGAGGTCTCAGAATCACAGGGTGAAGCCAGCCAGGGCAGGAAAGTCTATGACACTTTGACTTCCCCTTCTGAAAGGTCAGATGTTCAAGAGTTTCTTGTGTTTCCCTTGGTGATGAGAAGTTACTTGCACTCTAAATGTTCTTGGAGTTCTTGAGCTATAGAAGAAGGAAAAAAACATCATTGACCCATCCTGAGTTCAAATGAAGTTCTCAGGATCCAAGCCCTAGCCCTGTTAACAGGAAGAACTCCAGTGTAGCACTGTAATTGAAAAACAGAAAACAGTTGCAAAGGCCAGGCTAGGTGAAGAGTACAAGTCCTAGAGGATTAAGAGGCAGAATGTAGACACTCAACCGGGAAGTGAGCTGCAAAACCATTTCATTCATTCCAAGCATGGCCAGCAATGTTGGCAAACCTGAAATATTTGTTAGAGTTACAACAGGGTCAGGCTTTTCTCAGCCTCTTCAACCAATGACTAATTAACCTTCCTCCCTCAGGTGAAGGGAGCCTCAGGCTATCTTTAGGTTACCAATAGAAATCCAGTTTAGTGAGGTAGAGGGGAGGAACAGAGTAGAAGAACCCTGCACTCTGGAGGGAGTGGGTTTTTGACTTTACATCTGTCAGATGTGAAGGCCCTTCTTCTAACTCTGCCAGTCCCTTCTCCTTCTTCATTCTCCACATCAGTAATGCAAATCCCCAGTCCAAGGGGAGGCAGGCCATTTCTCTTCTGTCTCCAAACAGCTGAGTTAGAACCTGGTTCTGCCCTCTTGGCTCTGGTGCTTTCAGCTGCCTGAGAAGTGGGAAAGAGACAGTCTTCCTGCTCTGTGTTTGTGTGAAGGCAATGCTGGTGGCCTGGAACACTGCAGAAGTCCTCATGACTGGGAATTCGTCCCTCCTTTGCTCGTGATGTCCAAGATCAGTTTCATCTATCATTTTTCTATGTATCTATGTATCAATGCATCAATGTATCTATGTATCTATCTATGTAAATATGTATCTATGTACCTATCTATGTATCTATGTAACAATGTATCTATGTATCTATCTATGCATCAATGTATCTATGTATCTATCTATGTATGAATGTATGAATGTATCTATGAATGTATGTATGTATGTATCTATCTATATCTATCTATCTATCGATCTATCTATCTATCTATCTATCTATCTATCTATCTATCTATCTATCTATCTATCTATCTATCTATATCTATCTATCTATCTACCTATATACCTATTTACCTACCTAACTACCTAGCTATCGGTTGGAAATACCTTGGGTTGAACTCAAGGCCTGGGCACTGTGTCTAGCATTCTACTACTTGAGCCACAGCACCAATTCTGACTTTTGGGTATGTGCTACTGAGGAATCAAACCCAGGGCTTCTTGCATGCTAGGCAAACACACTCTCACCAATCCACATTCCCAGCCCCCTCATCTTTTTTCTTAATGGTAGTTTATTTATTTATTATAATGAAAATACTGTACAGATGGGTTACATTTACATGGGCAAGATAATGAGTACATTTCTTATCAAGCACTGTAGCCTTCTCCTTTGGTTCCCCTTCCAAACCATGCTACTCCCACCACCCCATCCAAAATATCTCCCACCTCACCAAAGTTGTAAAATTTGTTTTCAACATAACAACTTGTACATCTCCTTGAAGAAATGGGTCCACCTGTATCCATAGTAAAACAATTTGTTTTTTTCCCTTCCCCTCCACAAATTATAAGAACATCAAATACAGTGAAAGCAGGGGTTATACCGTGGTGGAGGGACATTCAAAGCAACAAAGAAATAATCTTATAAATGTGTTAGAAACAATTGCATGAAAGAAAAAAAAAACATTTGAATATATATCTTAGGGTTCATTTCCCTAAAATCAACCTAACTGACCTTCTCTACTTGACTCAGACATATCCTAATTATTGCAAATAAGGGAAACAATGGAACCTATGTTTTTTAGGCCTGGCTTATTTCACTTAATATAATTTTTTCCAAGTAATTCCATTTCCTAACAAATGGGGTAATGTCATTCTTTCTGATGGACGCATAGAATTCCATTGTATATATATACCATATTTTCTTGATCCATTCATCTACTGAGGGGCATCTGGGTTGGTTTCAAATAGTAGCTATGGTAATAGAGCTGCAATAAACATAATCGTGCTGGTAGCTTTAGTGTGGTCTTGTTTGTGAACATTTGGATAAATGCCCAAAAGTGGGATTGCTGGGTCCTAGGGGAGCTCTATGTGGAATCTTTTGAGGAACCTCCATATGGCTTTCCAAGGTGGTTGAACAAGTTTACACTCCCACCAACAATGAAATAAGGTTCCCTTCTGTCCACATCCCCTCCATGATCTGTTATTATTAGAGTTCTTGATTGTAGCCATTCTAACTGGGGTGAGGTGGTATCTCAATGTTGTTTTGATTTGCATTTCTTTTATGGCTAGAGACGTTTGCATTTCTTCATGTGTCTATTTGTCATCCTTCTTTCTTCTTGAGAGAAGTCTCTCTTTAAGCCTTTAGCCCACTTATTTATTGGGCAGTTGTTTCTTTGAAGATTTGTTCTTGGGGGATTTAATTTTTTGTGTTCCAGGTACATTTTTGATATTATACCCTTGTCTGTTGTATTGCTAGTGAAGATCTCCTCCCAATTCATGGGCTTTCTATTTATCTTGCTAGGTATGTCCTTTGCCATGTAGAAGCACTGCAATTTCATGCAATCCCATTTGTCCAACCTTTCTTTGATTTGTTGCGTTTCTGGGTCTCTATTAAGAAAATTTCAGTCTGTGCCAAGGAGCCAAGGAGACCTAGGGTTTCTCCTATTCTTTCTTGTAATCTTTTAGGAGTGTCTGCTTTGACTCCAAGATCTTTGATCCATTTGGGGTTGATTCTGTTGCAGGGTGATATATAAGGATCTAGCTTTAATTTTCTACTTGTAGTTAACCAATTTTTCCAGCACCATTTACTTAAGAGGCTGTCTTTCTTCCATTCTAATTTTTTAGCTCCCTTATCGAAGATTAGATGGTTATAGATCTGTAGGTTCCTTTCTGTGTTTTCAATTCCATTCCATTGGTCCTGAGGTCTGTTGTTGTGCCAGTACCAAGCTTTTTTGATTACTATGGCTTTACAGTAGAGTTTGAAATTTGCTATTGATATTCCTCAGGCAGTGTCCTTTCTTTTGAAGATCATTTTGCCATTCGGGGTCTTTTATTGTTCCATATGAATTTTTGGACTGCCTCTTCTATTTCCTTGAAAAATGAGGTTGAATTATTGATAGGTATTGCATTGAATAAGTAGATAACCTTGGGAAGTATTGCTATTTTCACGATGTTAATCTTTCCAATCCAGAAGCATAGGAGTTTTTGCCACTTTCTAAATTCTGTTTTGATTTCCTTTTTCAAGTTTTTAACATTTTCATCATAGAGGTCCTTCACTTCTTTGGTTAATTCCGATGTATTTTATTTTTGTGGGGCTATTACAAATGGAGTTGCTTTCCTTAGTTCAGCTATACTTTTCTCATTGTTGGCATAAAGAAAAGCCATTAATTTTTGAGGATTAATTTTATACCCTGATACTTTGCCAAAATTTTGAATACGCTTGATTAATTTGGTAGTGGAGTCTGTGGGATTCTTTAAATACAAGATCATGTCATCTGCAAAGAAGGAGAGTTTTACTTCTTCTCTCCGTATTTGGATGCCCTTTATATATATATACATATCTTGTCTTATTGCTGTAAATAGGCATTCTAATACTAGATTGAAGAGAAGTAGAGAGAGTGGACATCCTTGTCTCATTACTGAGTTAAGAAGAAATGGCTTAATTTTTCACCATTAAGTATAATGCTGGGTGTAGGTTTGTCATATACAACTTTTATTGTATTGAGGAAAGTTCCATGGATTCCTAATTTTTCCACAACCTTCATCATAAAGGATTGTTGGATCTTGTCAAATGCTTTTACTGCATCTATTGAGATAACCATGTGGTTCTTATCCTTGCTCCTGTTGATGTGATGAATTATATTAATTGATTTGCGTATATTGAACCAGTTTGCATCACTGAAATGAATCCTGTTTGATCGTGGTGTATGACTTTTTGGATGAATTTTTGAAGTCGATTGGCCAAAATTTTGTTGAGAAGTTTTACATAAATGTTGATCAAAGAAATGGGTCTATAGTTCTCTTTCTTTGATGAGTCCCTGCCTGGTTTTGGGATGAGGGTTATGACGGTAGTGAACATTCTTTTTCAATTTCATTGAAGATATACAGGAATATTGGTGTGATCTCTGTTTTGAAGACCCTCTTTCTATGTTTATTTTTGGAATCGAATTCATTTAATTCTGTTTATATTTTAATTATTTATTTCCTTCTACTGGATTGGGTTTTGTCTTGCTGCTTTTTACAAGGAGGCTCAGATATCTCATTAAATTGCTTGTTTCAGATCTCTCTGATTTGTTGATGTAGGAATTCAGAGCTATAAATTTGCCCCTGAGTACTGCCTTTACTGTGTCCCAGAGGAACTGGTAGTTTGTGTGTGCATTTTTGTTAAATATAATGAACGTTTGAATTTCCTTTCTAATCTCTTCCGTGACCCACTCATGATTGAGCAGTGTGTTGTTCAGCCTCCATGTCTTACAGGATTTCCTTTGGTGGCTTTTGGTTTTAAGTTCTAATTTTATTCTCTTGTAGTCTCAGAGAATGCAAGGTATAACTTCAATGTTTCTGAATTTGGACAGGTTTGTTCTGTGGCCAAAAATGTGGTCTATTTTGGAAAATGTTCCATGTGGTGTTGTGAAAATTGTGTATTCTGATGTTGCTGGGTGAAATATTCAGTAGATGTCTGTTAAATTTAGTTGATCTATGCAGTTGTTTAAATCTCCGGTTTCTCTGTTGAGTTTTTGCCGGGTTGATCTATCTAGTGGGGAAAGTGGTGTGTTAAAGTTCCCAACAATTAATGTCTATAGATCTATGTGGGATTTGAGGGAAAGTAGTGTTTCTTGGATAAATTTGGGTGTTCAGTTGCTTGGCGAATAGATATTTAGAATTGTAATATTCTCCTCAATGAGAGAACCCTTAATTAGTATGTAGAAACCTTCTTTATCTCTTCTGAATAATTTTAATGTGAAGTCTCTTTTATCTGATATTAGGACTGCAACTCCCGCCTGTTTATGGGGGTCGTTTGCTTGGTAGATTTTGTTCCAGCCCTTCACATTGAAAATTTGTTTGTATTTATGGACAAGATGTGACTCCTGAAGGCAGCAGTTAGAAGGATCTTGCTTTTTAATTCAACAAGACAGTCTATGTCGCTTAATTGGAGAGTTAAGTCCATTAATGTTGAGAGATAGTACTGAGAGGTATTTGGGAGTTCCTGCCATTTCATTCACCTTCTTGGAGGCTGTGGCAACTTGCTTCTTCCTATGGTTTCTGGACTCTTAGTTTGGGTGCAGTTTCTTAGACTTTATTGTGGTCTTGTTGGTTTTCTATGTGTAGGACATCTTTAAGAATCTTTTGTTGTGCTGGTTTTGTGGATATTGTTTCAACTTTTCTTTGTTGTGGAAGGTTTTTATTTGATCTTTGGTTTTGAAGGAGAGTTTAGGTGGGTACAGAATTCCTGGCTGATAGTTGTTTGTCTTTAGGGCATAGCATACATCATTCCAGGCTGGTTTTGCTTTGATTGTCTCCGCTGAGAAATCTGAGTTGATTCTAATTGGTTTCCCTTTATAGTTGATTGTTCTTTTCTCCTTGACAGCTTTAAGGATCTTTTTCTTGGTCTGAATTGATCCTGTACGGATTATAATGTGAGGGTGGGATGTCCTATTGTGGTCTGCTCTTTTCGGAGTTCTAAAAGCTTCTTGTATCTGAATAGGCCTATCTTTTTGCATATTTGGAAGTTCTCTGCTAGGTTCATGTTAAACAAATTCACTAGACCATTAACATCTGTCTCTAAGGCTCCTCTACCTCCATTATCCTCAGATGGTGTTTTCCTACTGTTGAATACATCTATTGTATTTCTTGGATTTGTCTTGGATGGTTGTATGTTTTTTCTCTATAATATCTAGGCTGTCTTCAATCCCTGAAATTCAATCTTCTGCATGGTCTAACCTGCTATCATGACTTTCTAGCTTCTTTTTGATTTCTTTTTGTTATTGTTGGTCAGCATTGATGGCTCCAAATACTTTGTTGTAGCTTTGTGTTAGATCTTGTATGAACTTGTTTACTTCCCTAATTTGGTGTTCAGTGTTTATTATCATATCACTTGGTTGATTGGTTATGCTTTCCTTTGACTCCCCTTCCTTCTTTTGGGTTCCATTCAGCATTCCGTTTGTGGTCTCCCTGACTTCTTTCAGCTCTCTTTATGGATTCCATGAATGCCTTTAGTGATATTTGTGTATTCTCATCCTACTCTCTCAATTCCTGTATTACTCTTTGATTAGCTTCTTCACGTTCACACAGTTACTGTAGTTCACTTTGCGTGTTCTCAGCATTGTAACGCCATTCCTGAATTTCTCTTTGAATGATTTCAGCCTGATCATGCCATTTCTGACTTTCTCTTTGAGTGTTCTCAAGCTGCTCTTGCAATACCTGTATCAATCTTTTAGCAGCTTCCTCATACTCATGATATTCCTGTATTAACCTTTGTTTTGCCTCCTGTCTCTCCCTATCACACTCATACAGAGTCCTTTTCAGGTTTTCAATCTTTTCATTTACCATGATTACCAATAGTGTTTGTAGAGGTTTTTGGGAACTCTCCTTGTTATCTTTTCTGTCCCCTGATTATCATACCAGGACTTTCCATTTTCTTTGTGTTTTTCGGGGTTGCTCTGCCCATTTGGGATGAAAGTAACACCAGTGTTGTGCTAGCACACAATTTTAAGGCAAGTATTAACCAATGTTGTAGTTGCACATTCAAAAGTCTTCAGATATACTATTTTGTTCAACAGAGATATCTATTCAAAATCAAACAACTATGTATTAATGGGCAACGAACCACAAAGAATAATTCGGCAAAAAGAAATTATTAAATTTAAGGAGAAGTGTGGGTAAAAATAGGCATAGAGGGATATGTAAAGGCAGTGGGAGAGTTAACATAACTAAACCCTAATTTCAAAGCGAGAAATAGGTTGGATAGAATGATAGTAGAGGGAGACAAAAAAGACGAGAGAGAAAGAATAAAAATACAAGAAAAAATATAAAAACAATAATTAAAAATTAAAAAGTGCAAGACTTAAAAATTATGTATAATGAAAACATAATATACAGAGAAGAACGTGGATAGAATAAGAGAAGGGGAGAGTTAGAATGGAGATGTGAAAAACTTAATAATAGAAATGCTTTATATATTTTATAGGTATAAAGAGGTAGTACTGCTATTAAGGAATTTAATTCTAAGAGGTTTTAAATTGAGTAATAAATTTCTGGATTAAATGTGTACACAAATGGGGACTAAGGTCTAATAATTGACTAAGGGTATATCTGAGTATGAGCAGAACAGCAATTAAGTCACGCAAAGAAGAATGAAAGAGAAGAAAAAGTGAAAAGAATGAGAAGGAAAGAAAAAAATAATCAAATTGTCAGTAGAGCTAAACAAAAAAAAAAAAAATTAAAGAAAAAACAATGAAAAAAGTACACACACATATACCCGTAAAATAAAAATTATAAGAGGAAGAAAAAAAAAGTTAATAGAAAACAAAATTTTTTTAAGTTAAATATTAAAAATTTAAAAAGTTTTAGAAAAAAAAAGTTACAAAAAAAGAGTTCTTTGATTTTTTTGGGGGGGAGGAGAATGGGAAGATCTTGTATCTGCCTTGTGTCCGTAACCAGTCTCATGTTGTAGTCTCTAGTCTGCTTGTGGTGTTTGATTTTCCTGTGGCTTAGATGGTTTCTTAAGTCAGTTTGTTAAAGCAGGCAGAAAAATGCTCTGCTTTACCCAGGAGTTTGTAATCCTCCTCGCAAGTTAGTTCAATGGGAGGGAGATCTGCTTTGAGTATCACAAAAGAGGGAGATGGCTGTTTCCTCTAGTTTGGAGATGCTGTGATGAGGCTAGGCTCTGGGTAGGGTTGAGGCCTTTCAGCAAACAACAGCTTTTCTCTGAGGAGCTATTGCTGAGAAACTCAATGAGCCCAGCCATTCTCAGGGTTTATTTTTACTGAATTTCATTTGATTGGCAAGGCTGCAGTAGGGAGGGAAAGCCTCTGGCTTTGTTTACCCAGTGAAGAAAGCCACTCCTTGGGCTGGCACCTGAACTGGGTGACTTTTCCCTGGGGGGAGCTAAGCCTAGCAGGTCAACTTAGGTTCCTGTGACCTGTTAAATGACTCTTGTTTTCTTCCAAGGCCTGAGTTGGAGCTAGCTGCTCAGCCAGGCCTTTGTCAGTAGCAAAGATTGAGATCTCCGGTAGTAGGGGGGGAGGGGTGACCTTCCCTCCTCTGCTCCCTGAGAACGAGTGAGGATATCAGGCTTCTACTCACACTGGAATCTTGGTTCCTGGGTCATCTCTGGTCTACGAACTGCAGGATGAAAATATCCGCTCCTTGTCAGTTCTTGTTGGTGTTGAGTAGAATACGCTCTCCTGCTGCGTCTGGCGCCTTTGTCCTAGACTGTCTGTGTTGCAGGTATGGCAGCTACAGCCGCCGCCGCCACCACCATTGCCGCCGCAGCCGTGGCTGCTGGCAAGCACTCAGATATGTCTCCTTGCCTGGATTTTCCTTCTCTGGCCTAACTCTCTGTACAGTGATGGCACACTTGGTGTGATTCTCTGGCTTAGGATTGTTCACTGAAACATTAAAACTGCTTTCTATGCGAGAGCTTGTTTAGCCTCCAGCTTCTCCTCCCCCATCTTCCTAGAACTCTCTTAATGGTAGTTTTACATAAGTATGCTACCCTTTTGCACTCCTAAGTGTAATTTTCTGAATACCGGTTATTTCTATGAACCTTTATCTTCTCCTCCCCTGCCTGATTTCTGTCTGTTCCTGCATTGGCCTCATAATAAAATGTAAATAAAGGCTGCTGAGAGCCTAATTGTGCATCATATAAGGACACAGGCCTGGATCCCTGGAAGACCAAAGCGATGGGGCTGAAATGAAGAGACTGATGCAGTATGCACAACAAGCATATCTGAAAAATAAATGAGTAAATAAATGCAGTAGCATTGCATACAGCCTGTTTGCACTCAGGGAGGTAATTTCCACACGTAAGTAAGTAGGGTACTGATCCATAAACTTGGCCTTCTTTTTTTGAATTATTTTTTGTGGCCATCTCAAGGCTTAAACTCAGGTCCCAATGCCTTCCTCAGCTGAAGCTCTACCACTACCACCACAGCTCCACTTCCAGCCAGCTGGTCATTCACAGGACATAAGTGCCTCCCAGGCTTTCCTGTCTGGTCTGGCCTGTATCTCCTGCTTGGTTTTCTCTCTCAAAGCTGGAGCTCTGCCCTCTAGTCCACTGCTCCACTTCTGGTTTTCTGGTGGTATATTGGAGACAAGAGTCTCACTGATTTTCCTGCTAGGGCTGGCATGAAATGGTGATCTCCTGAGGAGGCTTCCAGGAACTTTCCTCTGGGATTCACATACGAGCCGCTCCACACAAAACTTTAGTTTAAATCTCGAGAGGTACTAGAGAAAAACAGAAATAGGAACATGCTTGTAGTGTATTCTAGATACTTAAGATTGGAGACTCAAAATACTCATAATTATTAGATCACTTTATTGGCAAAAGGAGCAATGCAGACAGTACAAGGATAAGTGCACAGAGAGTTGGCCTGCCATGGGACAGCATTTGATCCTCATACCCTGAGACAGTAAATTCACTTCAGCTCAATTATAAGTGACAGAACTGGCATGTCCTGTGGATATTTGCTTCTAAATCCTGTCACACTCATTTCTCACATTTGGCTTCAAAACTGGGACCAGAGGGGAAGATGAAGAGAGAAAATCCTCTCAGAGAAGCAGCTTTAAAGAACATTGGGTAGTTTACTTATAAGTCCAAACCATTGGAATGGTTGTCCAGATGATAAAATGAAGAAGAAAGGAAAGAAGGTGGCAAGGGCTGCTGACAACAATGTCAGCTCCTCAGGAGGCTGAGATGTAAAGAATCTGAGTTTGAGTACAGCCAGAATAAGAAAGACTTTTGCACAGTTATTTCTAAGACATCACAGAAAAACCCAGAAGTGGGGCTTTGACTCAACCGTAATGCACTACCTTTGAGCAAAAGGAGATCAGGGACAAGGCCTAGGCTCATGGTTCACCCCCAAAACCTGTCCCTTCAAAAAGAACTTTCATCTCCATGTCTTTGTGTAATGTATGGATGTATTCCTATAAGTGAAGCTCCCAAGAAGATATGATGAATGGCAGCAAGCTAAGAATTATGTGTTCAAGACAATGAGTTCATAACACAGAGACTGATATTATGACATTGTATGTTCCAGGTCCCCTCACTGCTCCCAGTGTAGCCTGAGGGTTTCTCAGCATCCCAGCCTGCTGGAAGAAGTCTCCCTCATTGTCTGGACAGGCACACAAAAGGCCTCACTCCTGCACAGCTATGTAACAAACAACTCCATCCGGGCCAATTAGTGAGGAGGAGTGTGGGAGAGCTCTGAAGGTCAGGAGAAAAAGGCCTGTTTGTACCACAAGCTAGCTCTCTTCCCAGTGTTGTGGTTTGACAGGAAGCCTTCATTTGTGCCACGTCCCATGGCAGGCCATTTTCTGTGCACTTATCGTGCTGTTATGAGAGTATATTCCAGTGTTGAGATACAGTGCTCAGTATAATTCAGAGGTCCCTCTGGCAGACAACTAGGGCACTGAACTTAATGAAATGTTTCATTGAGGGTGATGATGGACTTATGATGACTCTCCTAGGTTTCCGAAAGCTTGGGAAATCCAACCACATGTTGGATATCAAAAACTTCCTATCATCTAGGGCTGGTGAAGCTCATTAGGTTTTGAAACCTCTGACCTCTCCTAGTTGGGCCCTGAGTGGCTAGCTTTGGGGGTTGAACACAGGGCCTGGGTACTGACCATGAGCTCAGGGAAGATGTCTAGTGCTTTATCATTTTGTGTCACAGCTTCATTTCTGCTTTCTCTTTGTGTGTGTGTGTGTGTGTGTGTGTGTGTGTGTGTGTGTGTGTGTATGTGTGTGCGTGTGTGTGTGTGTACACTAGTCCTGGAGCTTGAACTCAGGATATGAGCACTGTACCTAGTTTCTCTGGTAGAAGGATTTGAGCTTGGTTGTAGTGGTATACCTCTGGTAAGTCAGGTTAGATGGCAGCTGTCAGCACCAGACACCCGGCTTGCTCTGTGATGAGGTATTTGAAGTCGTAACTTTATAGAGTTGGAGTCACAAAATTCAATCTTTTTGGTGCCCGTCCTGGGTCTTGAGTAAGGGTCTAGACACAGTCCCTAAGCTTTTATGCTCAAAGCTAGTGCTCAACTGCTTGAGCAACAGCACATCTTCCGAATTTTTATGTGGATGTGGTAGTGAGGAATCGAAACCTGGGCTTTGTATGTACCAATCATCACAGAGCCCCAGGAGTGACAAGTGTATAAACAGAAAACGTGTACTTTGGCATATATATATATATATATATATATATATATATATATATATATATATATATATATATATAAAACAAGAGAATATGTTTGTATATTATGAAATTATATATATATATATATTACTACCAATTATTGACAATTAAATTATTCCTTCCATTTTTAAGTATCATGGTTGAATACATAATAAAATATTAATTGAAAATTAGTCAATGTGGTATAATTGTTGTGTATAATTTTTTGTATACTCATACACTAACTACTAATTTAATTTTTACTTTTATAACATTTGTATGGATGTATATTGGAATGCAATTCTTAGAATCTCCCTCCAATTATTAGTGGTAGTCCCGGGATTCGACATCCAGGCCTAAGTTGAGATTTTGGGTATGGCTTCCCTAATAGCCAGCCAAACATCAGCATGCAAGGTCATGTACACTTTCTGGGCCTTGTCATTTAGATCCATTATGGTCACAATGCAAAGGGAAAAAATGTAAACCCCCCTTCTAGAACTTCTTAGTTTTATCTCTCCCCTTTTTATTCATTTATTTTTTGCCAACTCTGAGATTTTAACTTGGATCATAGGATCCAAGTGTCAGCTGTGGCAGAAATGCCGAGACAGGAGTTCAAGCCCTGTGATAGGCCAAAAATTAATAAAATAAGGCCCTAGCTTGGAATTTGCACCCTTTTTCTGGCAGGCCTGGGATTTGAACTCAGCGTCTGGGTAACTCTGTGGCAATGTGGGTGAAGAAGAAGATCACTGTCCTTGAAGACAAAAAATTCAGACAAGTTCCCAGCACCTGATTTGAAGCCCCAGCACTGGAAAAAATAATGTTCATGTATGATATCTATTCACATACATGGGTTTAGTAAGTATGATGTTTATTAGCTTTATTTATTTAGTATTATTACACATATAACATTTCATTTATTACATCCTATCACACAGGATATATTTGCATATGAATTCTACATCATACTGAGACCCAGTAATTTTTTCAGAAAAAAATGTGTCAAAAGTGGCTTCTTAATCCATGAATATATTTTTGACCATGCTGGGATTTCAACTCATGGCCTACAATGGCCAATCCATAAATGGGGTCACAGTCTTAGCACACCAGCCTCTGGAAAACAGCTACCAAGACATTCTGAGGACCTGTGATTGAGCCACAGTAGTGCCTAAAATATATATTGATAGATGTGTAGATTGCTATATATATATGTATATATATATATATTTATGTGTATATGTACATATATAGAGAGAGAGTGAATGTAAGGATATCATTAAATTACATGTATATAATTACCAATTATTAGTTATTATGTTATGTCTCCATTTAATGAAGTATCATGGTTGAATACTTAAAAAACATTAATTAAAAATTAGACAATATCCTTGCACTAAGGGAATCATACAATGGTGCTAGAATGGAAGATATGAATCCAATAATTTTTGTGTGGCATTCTAAAACAGGATCATGAATTAACTGCAAACTTATTACTTTGATAGCGTTCACATAAATAGGAACAAGTTTGTCAGGATTTCCTCCATTTGTGGGTGGTAGTCCTGTCATTCGAACTTCAGGGCTGGGTAGTTTACTTCGAATGCAAACCATTGGAGTGACACTGTGAAGATTTCAGATTGTCATGATTAAAAGAAGCAGAAGCAGAAGCAGAAGCAGAAGAAGCAGAAGCAGAAGCAGAAGCAGAAGCAGAAGCAGAAGCAGAAGCAGAAGCAGAAGCAGAAGCAGAAGCAGAAGAAGAAGAAGAAGAAGAAGAAGAAGAAGAAGAAGAAGAAGAAGAAGAAGAAGAAGAAGAAGAAGAAGAAGAAGAAGAAGAAGAAGAAGAAGAAGAAGAAAATAAACCCAGGTTGTCAATGGCTCCTGTATATAATCCTAGTTCCTCAGAAGGCTGAGATGTAGAGAATGCCAATTTGAATTCAGCCAGGGCAGGAAAGTCCCGACACTCTTATTTCTAAGTGATCACAGGAAAATATCCCCATTGGTTGGGGCTGTGGGTCAAGAGTAGAGCACTACCCTTGAGCAAGAGGAGATCAAGGATAGAGCCTTGGCTCATATTTCAACCTTGGACCTGCCAAAGAAAAAAAAGCAGGCAGTAACTCCATGTCCCTGTGTATGGATTGATGATGTATGGATGATGGTCATTCAGCAGATTGCCCATGCCCAGTCCCCCAACTTGGGTAAGCTAGGACAAGTCCTCAGAGAGTCCTAAATCTGAGTCAGTAGCTTGAACAAAGCATCCTTCTCTGCCTTTTAATAACTGAAGCCCCAAAGGCTTACCTGGTCTGGCGTATGAAACGGGTGCATTATGTTCTGTCTGAGGGGTCCCACTGGGATATCCAGCAGCCAGCCACTGCCTCCAGGGAGACAACAGTTCCTAGGTTGTAGGATTTGTCGAAGGTTCTAGTTTCATATTCCCTAACCTTCTGTACAATGTGAGCCTAGATCTCTGGCTATAAGTCATTCACAATTCCTCATTACCAAGTCTCAAACTGGTCCCAACTCCTGGCAAAGATACGAAAGGTTCAGTAATTTCTTTTTTTTTTTAATTTTTATTTATTTTATATTGTGAAAATATTGTACAGAGGGGTTACAATTAAATGGGCAAGATAATGAGTACATTTCTTATCAAGCATTGTAGCCTCTTCCTTTGTTTTCCCCTTCCCATACTTTCCCAGCTTCCCCTTGCCCCCCCCCCAGTCGTCCTCCACCCACCAAAGTTGTAAAGTTCGTTTTCGACATGAAAACTCGTAATTCTCATTGTTGCAATGGGTCCACCTGTATCCTTATTTAAATGACTTGTTTTTCCCCTTCCCCTCCACAAATTATACCGATATCAAATACAGTGAAAGCAGGGATTATACTGTGAGGGAGGGACATACAAAGCAACAAAGAAATAATCTTATAAATACATTAGAAACAAATGAATGAAAGAAAAAAATCATTTGAATACATATCTTAGGGTTCATTTTCCAAAATCACCTTATCTGAACTTTTCTGCTTGACGCATACATATCATAGATATTGCAAATAAGGCAAACCATGGGACCTATGTTTCTTTGGGGCCTGGCTTATTCACTTAATATAATTTTTTCCAAGTCTTTCCATGTCCTAACAAATAGGAGAAAGATAGGGGAAGATGGAGGAGGAGAAGCTGGAGGCTAAACAAGCTCTCGCATAGAAAGCAGTTTTAGAGTTCCAGTGAACAAGTATGCCATCACAGGACAGAGAGTTAGGCCAGAGAAGGAAAATCGAGGGTGGACACAGATCTGAGTGCTTGCCAGCAGCCACTGCTGTGGTGGCAGCAGTGGTGGCAGCTGCCGTAGCCACCATAACTGCAAAACAGAGAGTCCGTGATGAAGGAGCCAGACATGGCAGGCGAGGGGATGCCACTCAACACCAGCAAGAACCGACAAGGTGTGGACATCTTCATCCAACAGTTCACAGTCCAGTGACAACTTAGGAACCAAGACTCGGCATGAGTAGAAACCTAAAGTACTCGCTCCTTCTCAGGGAGCAGAGGAGGGAAGGCCACCCCTCCCCCACCCTACTACAGGAGTTCTCCATCTTTGCTACTGACAAAGGCCTGGCTGAGCAGCTAGCTCCAACTCAAGACTTGGAAGAAACCAAGAGTCATTTAGCAGGTCACAAGAACCTATCTGACTTTCCAGACTCAGCTCCACCCAGGGAAAAGTCACTCAGCTCGGGCGCCAGCCCCACGAGTGGCTTTCTTCACTGGGTAATCAGAGCCAGAGGCTGCCCCTCCCTTTAGCAGCCTTGACAATCAATTGAAATTAAGTAAAAATGAGAGTGGCTCCTGGCTGGGTTCTTTGAGTTTCTCCCAAACTAGCCCCAAGGAAAAGCTACTGTTTGCTGAAAGGCCTCAACTATACCCAGAAACTAGCCTCATCACAGCATCTCCAAACTTCAGGAAAAAGCTGTCTCCCTCTTTTGTGATACTCAAAGCAGATCTCCCTTCCATCTATCTAACCTGGGAGGAGAATCAAAAAATCCTGGGTAAAGTAGAGCATTTTTCTGCCTGATTATACAAACTGACTTAAGAAACAATCCAAGCCACAGGAAAATCAAACACCACAAGCAGACCAGAAACTCCAACAAGAGGCTGGTTACAGACACAAGGGAGATGCAGGATTTTTCCCACCCCTCCAAAAAAAATCAGAGAACATTCTTCTTTTTTTTGTACCTTTTATAAAAATTTTTCTTCCAAAACTTTTTTTTTAATTTTAATTTTTACCTTTTTTGAAAAAAATGGTTTTCTAGTAACTTTTTTTTCCTCTTATAATTTTTATTTTAGGGGTACATGTGTGTGTGCGTTTTTCTTTCTTGTTTTTTTTCTTCTTAAATTTTTTTTGTTTTTGTTTTTTGTTTAGGTCTACTGAACTACTGATCTTTTTTTCTTTCTTTCTTATCCTTTTCACCTTTTCTTCTATTTTGTTCTTCTTTATGTGACTTAATTGTTGTTCTGCACATCCTCAAATAAACCCGTAGTTGATTATTAGACTTTATCCCCCACTGTGTACACCCTTAATCCACAAATTTATTACTCAATTCAAAACTTCTTAGACTTAAATTCCTTAATAGCAGCACTACATCTTTATACCTATATAATATTGTAATTATTTTTATTTTTAAATTTTTCACATCTCCTTTATATCCCTCCACTTCTCTCATTATATCAACGTTCTTCACTGAATATTTTTCACTTCTGCATAATATTTTTAATTATTACTTTTCTAATATTTCGGTTCCTTTTTTTTTCTTTCTCTTTCTTCTTTTTTTCTCTCTCTCTACTTTCATCCTATCCAACCTATTACCTGCTTTGAGATTAGGACTTAGTTAACTCTCCCTGTGCCTTCCCACATCACTCTCTTCCTATTTTTTACCCACACCTTTCCCTAAACCAAATAATTTCTGGTTTACCAAATTTTCCTTTGCGGTTCATAGCCCATTAATATATAGTTGTTTGATGTTGAATAGATGTATCTGTTGAACCAGATTGTATCTGCAGACTATTGACTGTGCAAATACAGACTTTGGTTGATGCTTGCCTTAAGATAGTTTTCTAACACAAAACGGGTGTTATTTTCATCCCAAATGGGCAGAGTAAGCCGGAACAAGACAAGAAAAATGGCAAGTCCAGGTATCTCAAATTCCACTCATGATAATCAGGGGACAGAACAGATAATGTATAATCCAGAGGCGAGTTCCCAAATAGCTCTACAAACACTGCTGGCAAACATGATAAATGAAAAGATTGAAAACATACAAAGAACTCTGTATGGGCATGATAGGGAGAGAGATGATGCAAACAAAAGATCAATGGAGGCAAACAAAAGGACAATGCAGGAAAAGATTGAAAAACTACAAAGGAATCTGTATGAGCATCATAGAGAAAGAGAGGAGGCAATCCAAAGGTTTATACAGGAATATCATGAACGTGGGGAAGCTACTCAAAAACTGATACAGGATTTGTGTGAGCTGCTTGAGAACACTCAAAGGGAACTACAGGAATGGCACGAACGTGTAGAAGCTAAGCAAAGAATAATACAGGAATTGAGAGAACAGGATTAGAATACACAAAGATCACTAAAGGAATTCATGGAATCAATTAACAAAGAGCTGAAAGAACTCAGGGAGACCACAAATGGGATGCTGAATGGAACCAAACAGAAGGAAGTAGAGACCAAGGAAACCATAACCAATCAACTAAGTTATTTGATAATAAACACTGAACACTAAATTAAGGAACTAAAGAAGTTCATACAAGATATAAAACAAAGCTTCAATAAAGAATTTGAAGCCAACAAAGTTGACCAATTAGAAAGAAAAGAAATAAAAAACAGAGTATAAAGTCTTCACAGCAGGTTAGACCATGCAGAAGATTGAATCTCAGGGATTGAAGGCAGCTTAGATATTATTGATAAAGAATATACAACCTTCCAATACAAGTCCAAGAAATATAATAGATCTATACAACACTTGGAGGTACCATTACCATCAGAAGTCCTAATCTAAGGATAATGGGTGTAGAGGAGCTATTAGATACAGAAGTTAACAGTCTAGGAAGTTTGTTTAACAGGATCTTAGCAGGGAACTTCCCAAAGATGCAAAAAGATAGGCCTATTCAGATACAAGAAGCATTTAGACCAGACAAGAATAGAACATCCCACCCTCACATTATAATCCACACAAGATCAATTCAGACCAAGGAAAAGATCCTTAAAATTATCAAGGAGTAAAGATTAATCACCTATAAAGGGAAAACAATTAGAATCACCTTAGATTTCTCAGCAGAGACAATCAAAGCAAGAAGAGTCTGGAATGATGTATGGCATGCCCTAAAAACAAACAAATATCAACCAAGAATACTGTACCCAGCTAAAATCTCCCTCATAACTGAAGGTCAAATAACAACCTTCCATAGCAAAGAAAAATTGAAACAATATATCCCCACCAAACCAGCCCAACAAAATATACATTAAGATGTCCTACACATAGAAAACCAACAAGACCACAATAAAGTACAAGAAACTGCTCCCAAACTGAGAATCTAAGAACCATAGGAAGATCCCAGTTTTCACAGCCCCCATGAAGGTGGATAACATGGCAGAAACTCCCAAATACCTCTCAGACCTATCTCTCAACATTAACGGACTTAATTCTCCAATTAAGCTACATAGATTGTCTACTTCGATTAAAAAGCAAGATCCTTCTATCTGCGGCCTTCAAGAGTCACATCTTGCCCATTAAGTTAAACACATTTTCAATGTTAAAAGCTGGAACAAAATGTACCAAGCAAACGGTCCCCATAAACAGGCGGGATTGGCAATCCTAATATCATATAAAACAGACTTCAAATTAAAATTCTTAAGAAGAGATAAAGAAGGTCACTACATACTAATTAAGGGATCTCTCCTTCAGGAGGATATTACAATTCTAAATATCTATTCGCCAAACAACAGAGCACCAAAATTTATCCAAGAAACACTACTTTCCATCAAATCCCACGTACATCCAAAGGCATTAATTGTGGGATTTTAACACACCACTCTCCCCACTAGATGGATCAACTCAGCAAAAACTCAGATCTAAACAACTGTATAGATCAACTAGATTTACAGACATCTACCAAATATCTCACCCAGCAGCATCAGAGTACATGTTTTTCTCAGCAGCACATGGAACATTTTCAAAAATAGACCACATTTTAGGCCACAAAGCAAACTTGTCCAAATTCAGAAACATTGAAGTTATACCTTGCATTCTCTCTGACCACAACGGAATAAAATTAGAACTCAACACCAAAAGTCACCCAAAAAGTCTGGTAACACATGGAGGCTAAACAACACACTGCTGAATCATGAGTGGGTCATGGAAGAGATTAGAAAGGAAATTCAAATGTTCATGCTATTCAACAAAAATGAACACACAAATTACCAGCTCCTCTGGGACACAGCAAAGGCAGTTCTCAGGGATAAGTTTATAGCTCTGAATTCGTACATCAAGAAATTGGACAGATCTGAAACCAAAAATTTAATAAGACATCTGAACCTCCTTGAAATAGAGCAGCATGATAAACCCCAATCCAGTAGGCGGAAAGAAATATTTAAAATTAAATCAGGACTAAATGAATTAGAATCCAAAAAAAACTATAGAAAGAATCAACAAAACAAAGAGTTGGTTCTTCGAAAAAATTAACAAAATTGACAGACCCTTAGCAAATCTTATCAGAAAAAGAAGAGAACACACCCAAATTAATAAACTCAGAGATGAGAATGGAAACATCACCAGAGAAACCACCAAGATTCAGAATATTATAAGGGAATACTTCTGAAAACTTTATGCTAATAAGTTTGACAACTTGGCAGAAATGGACCTTTTCTTAGCAAATATTGACATGCCAAAACTAAACCAAGATGAGTTAAACCAGCTTAACATGCCCATATCAAACATTGAAATAGCAACAGCAATAAGAGACCTTCCATCTAAGAAAAATCCAAGACCACATGCTTTTACAGCTTATTTCTACAAGGCTTTCAAAGCAGAGCTCACACCAATACTCCTCCAACTCCTCAATGAAATTGAAAGAGAAAGTTCACTACCGAACATATTCTATGAAGCCATCATAACCCTCATCCCAAAACCAGGCAGGGACTCATCAAAGAAAGAGAACTATAGACCCATTTCTTTGATGAACATTGATTCAAAACTTCTCAACAAAATTTTGGCCTATCGACTTCAATAATTTATCCAAAAAATCATACAACATGATCAAACAGGTTTTATTTCAGGGATTCCAAACTGGTTCAATATACGTAAATCAATTAATATAATTCATCACATCAACAGGAGCAAGGATAAGAACCACATGATTATCTCAATAGATGCAGAAAAAGATCCAACACCCCTTTATGATGGAGGTCATCTCCAGTGATTTCTGTGAGGAAAAATGTATGCAAATAAGTCCCACACTCATAGCACCTGTTAGAAATGAGCCTTGGGCTTCCACTGAGGCTTAGTGATAGCGTGCTTACCTAACAAACCTAGCCCTGGGTTTGATTCCTCAGTACCACATAAACAGAAAAAGCCATAAGTGGCACTGTGGCTTAACTAATAGAATGTAGCCTTGAGCAAACGCAGCTCAGGAACATGTCCAGACCCTGAATTCAAGCCCCAACACTGGCAAAAGAAATGTGAGCTTGGTACGACATACTCGTCTGGGACTCAGAGCAGGGCTGAGGTTATAGGTGGGAGGTAGCGGGCAGCTGCTGGTGGCTCACCCCTGTAATCTTAGCTACTCAGGAGGCTGAGATCTCAGGATCATAACTGTAATCCAGTGCAGACAGGAAAGTCTATATGAGACTCTTCTCTAATTAAGCACCCAAAAACTAGAGCTGTGGTTCAAGTAGTAGAATGCTAGCTTTGAGCATAAAACTTAGGGATAGCGTCCAGGCCATGAATTCAAACCCTAGGACTGACAAGGTGGGTGTGGAGGTGGGATACCATCTGAGGTCAGAAAGAGGCAGACAGGTACCCAGGAAGGGGATAGAGAAAGATGAGGGAAAATTACAGGCGCGCGCGCGCACACACACACACACACACACACACACACACACACACACACACACACACACACACACACACACACACACACACACACACACACGGACATTCCAAGGACTCAGCAGTTCCTGAGAACAGAACCATGAACTCCCTCCATTAGGATCACATCCATCCTGTGAGAAGACAGCACTATCATACTCAGACTAACGATAGACACAACATTGATCCTCTCTCATATCTGTAATGTCTCATAACCCAGCATGGAATTTCCTACCGTACACACTACTATGTGGAAAACTCAGGCCGCCACTTTGTTTATTGTTGATCATGGGGTTTGAACTCGGGGTCAGGATGCTGTCCCTCAGCTCTTCAGCTGAAGATGAGTACTCTAACTCTTGAGCAGCAGCACCACTTCCAGTTTTCTGATGGTTCAGTGGTTGTCAGTATTACAGACTTTCCTTCCCTAGCTGACTTTGAACCTTGGTCTTTACAGTTTTATGAGTAGCTAGGTGACAGTTGTGACCACCGGCGGCACCTGGCTTCAGCCACCTTCATATACCCAGAGGAAACCCAATTCATCAGGCCACAAACTTCTTGCAACCCTTGAATTCAGATTTTGACAACCAGCATCCAAATCCATCCTTCAGTGGATAAAATACAGACACAACAATCCCACCCCTGCACCCATCCGCCCACTGCCTGCCTGCCACAGGCCTCATCCTCTTGAGTTCTTGGTAAGGCACCACCCATCCTACTATGGTTTCAAACTGGGGCAAACTTGGGGAATTCTTAGAAATGTCTGTACAGTGGGGCCAGGACCAGGTCTTTCAATTACAGCACCCACACACGCACACCTCCAAATCTTTGCAGGCAAAGATGTTTTACTTTCTTTTTTTGTCGGTTGTAGGGCTTGAACTCTAGGCCTGGGTGCTGTCCCTGAGCTCTTCAGCTCAAGGTGAGAGACACAGCACCACTTCCGGTTTTCTGGTGGTTTGTTGGAGATAAGAGTCTCAGTGTCTTTCCTGCCCAGGCTGGCTTTGAACCATAATCATCAGATCTCAGCTCCTGAGTATCTAGGATGACAGCCAATTGTTACTGGCACACGGTCAAAGATACTTTTCCATGCTAGTCATCCTATCCCCTCAGGAGACTGAGATCTGAGGACTGTAGTTGGATGCCACCCTTAGTCCATGAGAACTCTTTATCTCCACTTAAACACCACAAAAAGCAGAAGTGGAGCTGTGGTTCAAATGGTAGAGTGCTAGCTTTGAGCATCAAAGACAAGGCCCACACCCTAGTTTCAAGCTTTTTCTAGCAAAGACCCACCCAAGAAAGGGAAGCAGTTGGGCACACAGGAGCTTAAAGCTAACACATAATACTCAAGCCTCCCAGAACAGACCCCATCCAGCTCTGATTCTCTAGATTCTGTGTCCTACATCATGGCAGTCTTAGATGGGACTGACCATGCATCAAGTTAGGACATTCAAGTACAATCTCATACTGAGGATCCCCTGACTTTATCAAAGAAGCAGGGTCTCTCACTGTCCTGCCTTAACACTGGGAAGTGAGGTGAGGTCTAGTTATCCAACCACATGATATGGGAATAAAAGGGTTTCTTGGTTAAGGGATGGAGACTGGGGGTCTCTAGGTCCCTCTTAGGAAGGTGAAAAGGGCTGATCTATCCCAGGAATGTTCCTCTGTTGTGAATATTATCAAAGAAACAACACTGCTCAGATCCCAGTGCCTCTGGTTGTCCCACCAGCCTCTACCCAGCCCTGTCCCACCTTCAGCTGGCCTTATCTGAATCCCAGATCTTCCATCTAAACTAAAGGCTGAGCCAGCAAAGAGACTCACTTCTGCCTCTGAGAATGGCATTCATGGGGCCCTAGCACCCTCTCGATGAAGTCTCGGGGTGACATGGGTCCCAACTCCTGCCCTCATTCCCAGGCTGTCCTGTGACAGTGGCATGCTTACCTCTGCCTCAGGTGGAGCAATGAACACCGGGGTGTGATCTTCAGATTCAGCCCTGGGAAGTCCCAGTTCCCAAGGATGTACTGCACAGGCATCCTGCAGTGAATGATAGCCAGGACTTTTAATAGCAGTGTGGCTGGATCAAAGGCTCTATCACTGGTAGTCTAGGTTGTCAGGTGAGATAATGACTCCAATGTCCTGACACACCTGACCTGGGATCATCCTCCCTCTTCATCTTCCCGCTCAAACCTTGCCTCCCCCCCTTGACACTTCCTCACACCAATACGTCCCTAGCCCTTGGACACTTTCTTCTTATCTGACCAGAAAATAAACTCATTGGGGCCAGGTATGGCTCAAACCTGGTGACCCACCCTGAGCCCAAGGCTGATTCCCTCTGCAGTCGGTGACCACACAGTTCCTGGATGTCATGAAGTTGCTAAGGTGTCAGTGCCTTGGTCCTACATACTGGCTTTAGGCTCTGAAACTGTCCCCACAGAGATTGTGAATGGTTGGCTACCTTGATCCAGGGACTCCAAGCCAAGACTTGCATGTTCTCCCTTCTTCCTTCCTTTTATCTTTTCCTCCCTCTGTCCTTCCCTCCTCTTTCTCTCTTTCCTTTCTTTGTGTCACTCCTGGGTCTCTAACTTGGTGCCTAGGTGCTGTCTCTGAGCATTTTTACTCAAGGGTAGTAGTCTACGGCTTGAGACACACATCCACATCTGGCATTTTGTTTTTGATAGTTAATTGGAGACAAGAGTCTTACAGGCTTTTCTGCCAAGGCCAAAAGCCTCAAGCCTCCAATCTCAGCTTCCTAAGTAGCTACAATAAAAGTAGTGAAGCACCGTCATCCAGCTCAAACCAAGGTTTCTTCATGTGCTGTGGAACCACACTGGAACCTTTTATTGTCTATGACCCCCCAGAGACTGGCGTGCACTGTAACTGTTTGTGGAAAGATAAATGAACATCTGTCTATGACAATACTACAGAAAAGTCCCATCTGATTCAGATAAATATCCTCTGTGGGGGAGGAGGGACGAAGCCTGAGGTAGCTTCCATAGTTCTCCCACATCCCTCTTCCTTCCCTCCTGGTGCCATTGCACTTATCTGTTTTGGCTCTGAGGAAGTAAGCCACAATGTACTCACTGGATTCTGGGGCCTATGGGATGCCTATCTTCTCAAAGAACTCTGTCCAGCGGCTGACGAGTTCTGTGGCACTCAATTCCCCACTCAGGTGTGAATGAGGTTGCCGTGAGCTGAAGGCCCAGCTGAAGGGTTCTCCTCTCCTCCCCCTGCGGCCAGCCAGGATGGTCAACAAGTTTCATGTTGCAGATAAAGTATCCTCGAGGCATCCCTGGTTTCTGAATCTACAAGAGTCCAGTGTAGGTGCTGCGAATCATATCTACTCACAGCTGGAAGCCTGGGGATGGCGAGGTCACAATCTCTGCTCCCCATGATGTCCTCCACTGTGGTGGTCACCTTAGAGAGAGATGGAGGAGATTCAGCAGCTGCCAGAGAAAGTTAGTCAAGGCACAACGTCCAAAGCAGGAGACAATCTGGCTTAGGAACTCTGCCTGTGCTGCTTTGAACGTCATTTTTTGGCAGCTGAAATTATCCATCTAATTTTACCCATAATCCCAGGCAGTAGTGGAAATTTTCAACGTAAATAAAAGAAAAACCCTGGAAAATGTGTCATTTAATTTGTCCCAATCAAACTTAAAGTGTTCCCAAGTCAGTGTTCTCCTTTTCCTTCCAGACAGCCTACAGCAGGTTACAGAAACTGGCATTCATTGAGCCCTAGCTAACTGCCACCTCCTGATAAAGAGAGGGCTCCAGCAGGAAGAATGGACTTGCCTACCACTACCCAGCTGGAAACAGCCCAGGCGAGACACCGATTGGAGTCTGCAGGACTCCACAGATGATTGACCTGGTACAATGCCCCAGGAAGGAATCCACATCAGCAGTGGGTGCTTAGAGCCCTGTGACTGGATGCCCACAGAGACCATAAATGCCCTAGGTAAGGTTCCCCTCATATCCTCGCTCATGCTGAACCATCTGCCATGTCACACCTTATGCCAGCCCCCAAATCCTTATAGCTTCACAGCCCCTGCCCTACCCTCTCCCCCATCTAGTTCCCAAATGATGTTCGGCAGACACATTCCCAACCTTTGAATTAGCTCCAACTATAAACACAAAAGCAGAGTGTCTGGCTGGAAGAGTGTGGTTGTGGTCACACTCGCCTCACCAAACTTCTGGCTTGGGATAGAAGGATAGGTGTTCACTCTAGTCCAGGGTTCACATAGGTATCCTAGGGGAAGCACATGCAGGCCCACCATCTAAGCTATAGGAAAGGGGGAAGAGAGAGGTGGAAAGAGGAGAAAAAGAATGTATACTGAAATCTTCCTATAAAGGAGCCAAGAAACTGGGAAGGTAAAAACAAAAAAACAAAAATTGTGGCTGGGCTCGTACTTGACATTGAAAAAAGAACAACAACAAATACACACACAGAAATAAAATGCTTTAGCTGTTTTAGACATTGCTCTCATCTCCCTGCTATCCCAACACACACACAAGCACACACACACGCGCACACACACACACACACACACACACACACACACACACACACACACACACACACACACACACACAAATCCAGACCGGTGACAGACGACTCATCATCCATGCAGAATCTGCAATTTGCCAACTGGTCACTCACCTGAGCACAGGCAGGCTGTATAAGGTGAATGATTCTCTCTCTCTCTCACTCTCTCTCTGTCTCTGTCTCTGTCTCTCTGTCTCTCTGTCTCTGTCTCTGTCTCTGTCTCTATCTCTGTCTCTGTCTCTGTCTCTCTGTCTCTCTGTCTCTCTGTCTCTCTGTCTCTCTGTCTCTGTCTCTCTCTCTCTCTCTCTCTCTCTCTCTCTCTCTCTCTCTCTCTCTCTCTCTCTCTCACACACACACACACACACACACACACACACACACAGACTCAGAATAGTGCCTCTCCTAAGTTTGTTGGTTTCTTATCTGGGACAATGTACAAGCTGAAGCATGTAGGTTCCCATTCCCCTTTCCCTTGTAAAACACAAGGGCTCCCACCAAAGGGGAGCACCACCCTAATGACACAGCACCATCCACATCTCCCCTTCTCCAGGACCAGATCCTTCCCCTTGGGAACAACCAGCCTTAACTCTCCACTCACCAAAACCCTAGGCCAGGACACGTGGTGAAGAAACCCCCAGACATGTGGCTCCTCAGAAGCAGGATTGAAAACAAGCAGGGGGTCATGGGCTCCCCAGGGTGGTGTCTGACCCGGGGTGAGGGGGGTATTGGGGAAATGGATTGGGTCCTAAAGGCTACATACATAGACGGACTCTCTGCTTCCAACCTAGATGCTTCTGGGAGACTGAGTGGATTCTTCGGAAGGACAAGGAGACCAGATGGACTGGGAGCACCAACAGATGCTGGTATTGCTGGGAAATGTGATCACCCTGTGAGTAGTGTTGACAGCTGGAGGGGGGTGGAAAGGCCAGGTGTACAATTGTTGGAGAGGGGGTGTTCCTCCCAGAAAGTCAACTTCTATCTGACCTCCAGTGCCCTCACCTCCCTAGTGGGTTTTTCTGGGACTCTCCTCACGAGAAAGTGTGACTGAGCACAGAGGACAAGTGCTCACACAGCAAGGTGGGGGCCTATCTTCTGCATCCAACATCCCCCACCCCCAGAAAAAGGGAAAGACCCAAGAAGGCAGGTGTGGAGGTGCTGCTCCCCACCTTTAACTAAAGCCACCAGGTTCCCATCAGGGAGAAGAAGCACTGCTCCAGGCCAGGGATTCAGTGGCACCCCCTTCTCACCCATTCCTGCATCTCCCTGTTTCCTGGTATGCTGACCATTAGGGATTGGGGTGGGTTCCCCAAGTTGACATCCACTCCCTCACCCCCCCACTCCTGGGGCACATTTGTCTCAGAGTCAGGCCTGACCTGCCTGGCACTGGGAAGGTGTGGTTGGGATGGGAGAGGGGAGGCGGGAGACACTGGTCTGGCTCTGCGGGGGGCGGGGGAGGTTGGGAGGTGTGGGCCCATGGGGCAGCACTCATGTGTACTTCTGGGAGAAGCTGTAAGCTGCGGTTCTAGGTGCAGTGGGACGTGATGGCAGTGGCACGGTGGATACTCAGGCTCAGAGTAGGGGACCTGGGGCTGGGACCGGGTCAGGGCGGCAAGCCTGCCAGGGGCACACCATCGCTGTATGAGTACAAAAGGTGCCGCGGGTCTGAGCTGGCAGGGACATGTTTGAAAAACAGTGCCCTAGGGAGGGCACTAAAGGGGGCCGGGGCCCGGGGCGGGCAGGTGGTGGGGCTGAGCACAACAGCCTGTAGCTGAGCTCCTGGCACAGGGGCCTCGGATTCAGGGCCTACCTAGCCTCTGAGCCTCCCTGGGGCTGTGAGAGGGTTGTGCCTGCTGTGCTGTCTTTCTGTGCTATATGCTCCTGGCCCAGACCCATGCTCCTACAGCAGCAGAGGCCAGCCATTGATGCTGCCTCCCCTGGTGCATGTGCCTGCTCTTCTCTCTGCTCTCTCTCTGTCTCCACTTCTCTCCTGGGCTGCCCCACCCTACTGCACAATTGCACCAGCACCCTTGTGCCCCTGGTTGCAGCAGCCATGTGCCCCCTTGGCCATGTCCTGTCCTCCCCTGGGTCATGTCCCCTCCCTACTCATTGCCTTGTGCTGCCCTAAATCTGCCCTAAGGCTACCAGGCCCTGGAAGAACAACCTCGCCTCAGCTCAGGGCTTCCCCACAACCCCAGCAGCTGCTCATGGCGATTGAATCTCCCCTCAGCCCAACCGCTGGGGAAACTCTTCTCTATCCACCACACACACCAAGCAGGTATACAGTGAATCTGTGTGTGTGTGTGTGTGTGTGTGTGTGTGTGTGTGTGTGTGTGTGTCTGTGTCTGTGTGTGTGATTGTAGGTGATACCTACCTCTCAAGGACTCAGACATAGCACCCTTTGGGATGACAGCACACAGCACACTTTAAAAAAATAGCACAAAGGACCCAGTGTAATGGACTCAGCACAATGCGCCTTTTGAAGGACTCAGCACATAGCAACCTTTGGGATCCTCATGGTAATCTAATGACCAATAAGATTAGACACGCCATTTTGACATCACTAAACTTAATTATCATAGTATTATAACATCATATGTCATAGTGACATTATAGACATATCATGAATGTTATTCTGTGATTTCATTCTATTTCAAGAAAGCAATATTGGAGGATATCAGAAATCCATTGTGACCTCAAAGCCATTGTGACATGAAAATCCCTTTGTGACATCACATTCCCATTCATTAACCTGTTGTGACATCACAAACCTGTCTTGTCCATTGTGACCTCATCACCAATGTGACATCACAAAGCCATTGTGATATCACATTGCTATTGTGACATTACAATCACCTTGAGACCTCCCAAACCCATTATATGACATTTTTACCCCTTTTGAAAAAACCATGGCCTTTTTGACATCACAGTCCCTTTGTGTATCCATATCCTCATTGTGAAATGTCAATTGAGATGAGATATACCATTGTAGTATCACAAAGCATTTACAATATAATCATTGGTGTGACATCACATTGTCATTATGACAACATCAGCTCATTGTGACATCACAAATCTGTAATGACATCATACCACTATGACATCACATTGTGATATCATATATACATTATGAATGCCTATTATATGATTTCATTATATTTCAAATTTGGCATGTATGTTCATATCAGAAACATATTTTGACTTCATAACCATTGTGATATCACAATCCCTTAGTGACATAACATTGCCATTGTGCTATCTCTAAACAACTGTGACAACTGAAACATGTCCTGTTCTCATAGGTTTTGGGAGATGTTGCCACTGTGTTATGTTAGGCCCAAGAAAGCTCACTCTATTTTTGACTTCATATTATTTCAGTTATCACAAGAAATATTAGAAATATACTGTGACATCATGAATATTGTCACATCACAAGTCTGTTCTGACTTCAGCACATTTGTGCCAACAAAAGACTTTGGAGTCCTCAGAATCCCCTGCTAAACTTTTATATTCATTGTGAGTTAATGACAATTGAGGTCTGGAATGCCATTGTCACATCAGCAATCAACTGCGACATCACAAGACTTTTGAACTCATCATTTTATGGCATCACCAACTAATTGTGACATAACACTCTTATGACATTATAATTTGACATCATATTGCAATTGTGATATTACTGTACCATCATGCTTTCACAAACCTATTATGACCTTATCACATCTTAGAAAATTCATGGCCTTTGAGACAGCAAGCTCTTTCTTTTTCTTTTCTTTTTTTTTTTTTTTGAGTTTCAGTAATTTTTTTATTGTGAACATACTGTACAGAGGGGTTACAATTACATGGGCAATATAATGAGTACATTTCTTATCAAGCATTGCAGCCTCCTCCTTTGTTTACCCTTCACATCCCTTCCCAGACTCCCCCACCCCCTCAATCCTTCCCCCCCCAATCCTCTCCCTCCCCGCACCAAAGTTGTAAAGTTCGTTTTCGACATGACAACTTGTATTTCTCATTGTTGCTACGGGTCCACCTGTATCCTTAAACGACTTGTTTTTCCACTTCTCCTCCACAAAATATACCCACATCAAATATAGAGACAGCAAGCTCTTTCTATGAACGTGTATCATTGTGAACTTGTAGCAATTGAAAATTGAAGTAAGATGTGATATTACAAACTAGTTTTGACATCACTTACCCATTTTTATATCTTTAATACTTTGACAACTGAAACCTGTTAGGAACTTTAGCACTTTTGACAAAAAAACATGGCATTTGTGTCATCACAGTTCATTTATGTATGTCATTGTGATTTAATTCTCATATCCTCACTATAATCTAATGGCAATTAAGATCTGACATGCCATTTTGATATCACAAATCCTTTGTGACATCATCACCAGTGTGACATCAGACTGTCGTTATGACACCATCAGCTCATGGTGACATCACCAAGCTACAGTGACATCATAGCATTATGACATTGCATTGCCATTTTGCTGTCATAGACACATTGTGAATGTATATCCTGTGATTTCATTCTATTTCAAATGTGGCATATCAGTTGATATCAGAAAAACATTGTGACCTCATAGCCATTCTAACATTATAAACCCTGTGTGACGTCATAACCAGTGTGACATCACATTGTTGTTATGACATCTTTAGCTTGTGGTGACATCACAAAATGACAATGACATTATAGCATTTGCCATTATGTCATTTTTGTGACATCATATTCACATTATGAATGCCTAATCTGTCATTTCATTGTATTTGAAATGTGGCCTGTGGGTTGATATCAGAAACTCATTGTGATGTCATAACCACTGTCACATCAAAATCCCTTTGGGACATAAATTGGGGAATACGACATAACAATGGCAATGTAATGCTACTAAAACATCATGATATCACAATGGTCATAAACCCACAATGGGTTTCTGATATCAACCGACTTGCCACATTAGAAATAGAATCAAATAACATAATAGGCAAACACAATGTGTCTATGACATCAGAATGACAATGTGATATTACAATGATATGATGTCATTGTAGTTTTACATGTCAAAATGAGCTAGGGTGTCATAATGGCAACATGATGTCACAATTATGATGAAAGGGTTTGTTATGTTTCAATGTCAGTTTTCTGATGTCAGTTGTCATTAGTTCCCCATGAGGATATGGATGCAAAAAAGGTTCTGTAATGTCACAGAGGCCACATGTGTTTTCAAAGTTGGTAAGAAGTCATAAGAGGTTTGGGATGGCACAATGTGATCCATAATGTCACAAGGGAAATGAGATGTCCCATTGGGTTTTTGATTTCACAGTGGTGATGAGGTCATAATGGTTTTGTGATATCACAGTTTGTAATATCAGAATGATATATCCAATTTTAATTACTCATAATTAAATATGAGGATACCAGATGATAGAAGAAGCTTCATAGTACGCGGTCATACTATGTGAAAAACCAATGCAACAGTGATTTCACAATTACAATGTGATGTCTCAACGTCATGTTATAATAATGTTTTGAGGTCACAATTGTTGATGCCATAATGATGAGGGGTCACAATAGATTTGAGATGTCCCAAGGGGTTGGTGATTTCACAATGGCAAGTGGGATCTCAATTGTTCTTAACTCACCATGAGTATATGAGTTGCGGAAGGGATTCTGATGTCACCAAAGTATATGTAGTCACAAAGGTGAACTAACAGGTCTGAGATGTCCAAAGTGACACAATGGTTATGATGTCCAATGGTGTGATATCATGATGTTACACTGGATTTTAGATATCTCATGTCATATCTGAAATATGTGGTCGAACACAGATTTTCACCTCACAAAGGGCTTAAAATACCACAATGGCATGTCACAAAAGTTATGAGGACAGGAAAGGTATTTGATGTCACAGTGGGTTAGTGATATAACAAAGGCAATGTGCTGGAACAAAGAGATTTGATTTCACAATGATTTCCTGATATCTACCCACATGGCACATTTGAAATAGAATGAAATCAAAGAATAGGCATTCACGATGTGTTTATGACATCAAAATGACAATGTGATGTCAAGGCAGCAATGTTTGATATGTACTCATTACCTTGCTCATGTAACTGTAATCCCTCTGTACACTATACTTACAATAAAAAACAGAAGAAAAAAAAAGAAAAAATGATGTGGTGTCTTTGGGGTTGGGTGATGTCACAATGAGATGATGGTGTCATGATGACAATGTGATTTCACAGTAATAATTTTTACTCAAAGTATTTGTGATGATACAATGCTATGTGTGATCACAATTTTCATTAGTTCACTATGAGAATATGGGTACACAAGGGGTCTGGGATGCCACAGAGGTCACGTGTTTTTTAAAAGGTGTTAAGACTTCACAATAGCTTTGTGATGTCACAATGTGATTTTGAATGCTCAACAGCAATGTGATGTCACAATGAGTTTGTGATGTCACAGTGGTGATAAGGTCACAGTGAGTTTGTTATGTCACTATGAATTTTGACAATGACATGTTCAATTTCAATTTCTACTAGTTCACCATGAGGATACAAATTCAAAGAAAGAATCATAAGCTCCAAAGACCAGGAGTTTTTAGTCATAACATGTAATATGTTTCCATTAGGATATTAGGCCTTTAGTAAGCTTATAATCTGTTTTCAAACTCATAATAATTCAAGTATGACATATGATATCAGAAATTTACTCTGATGTCTTGAACATTGTGACATCACATTGTTAAATATCAAGACCATTGTGTCACATTGTGAACTCACAAATCCATTAGGACTTCATCACTTTTGTGCCAACACATGACTTTGGAGACAACACAGTCCCGTTGTGAACTCATATCTTCATTATGAATTAATGACACTTGAGATCCGGCATGCCATTGTTACATTTCCAACCAATTGTCCCGGCACAAACCTATTATAGTAGAAACACATTGTGATATAATAGCCATATTGGTAGCACAATCCCTTTGTGACCCCATATACCATAGTGATATCACTAACCCACTGTGAAATTCCAATCCTGTCATACCCAATGAAATGTGATACCTGAATCCAGAGTGACATCTAGATTATGGTGACATCATACTGATAGATGTTATTAACATTTTGTCACATTCTGCCAACACACACCTGTTAGGACTTCTTCACTTTTGTGACAATGCATGCCTTTGGAGACATCACAGTCCCTTTGTGAGCTCATATACTCATTGTGAGTTAATGACAATTGAGATCACATGTGTCATTTTGATATCACCAACCCATTATGACATCACACACCTCTTGTAAACTCATCACCAGTGTGGCATCACAAATTGTGATATCAAAATATTATTAAGTCATCATATTGCAACATGACATTGCCATTGTGAGATCACTGTTTCATTGTGTTTTCAAAAACCTAATATATCTTCATAGCATTTTAGAAAATTCATGGCCTTTTAAACTTCAGTCTTCTGTGAACTCATATCCTCATTGTGAAATAGTAGCACCTGAAATTGGACATGTGATTATGAGATGTGACTTCCCAAAACTATTTGATTTCATCACCAATGTGACATAAAAACCCATTGTGAGCTTTCATTGCCATTTGACATCACTATCACATTGTGACATCCCAAACCTATTAGGACCTCTTAGCACCTTTGAAAAAAAAAAACATGGCCTTTGTGACATCACAGTACCTTTGTGGAACTATACCCTAACTATGAACTGACAATTGATATCAGACATGCCATTGTAACATCACAAACCCTTTGAGACATCAGAAGTGTGATATAACATTGCATGAAGACAGCAACAACTACGTTTGACATCACAAAACTACAATGACAAGATAGCATTAAAAGATCACATTGTCATTGTGATGTTACAGACAGATTGTGAATGCCTTTTTGTTTCAGGTTTTGATACATGTTTAATAGCAACCTTTCTTTCTGTCTCCAAAGTTATTACAGATTAATAGCACAATTTTATTTATTTACTACTTTAAAAAGTAAACCAAATAACAGAAAAAAATGTTGGCCTCTTTCTCTGTTCATTGTACTATTATTGCTTTTTGTGCATAAGTGTGGCTACACTGGGGCTTGAACTCAGGGCCTCAAGTACTATCAATTGTCATTTTCTTTTTTTTAAATTTAATTTAATTTTATTTGTGAACATACTGTACAGAGGGGTTACAATTACATGGGCAGGATAATGCGTACATTTCATACCAAGCATTGCAGCCTCATCCGTTGTTTACCCTTCACATCCCTTCCCAGCCTCCTCCCTACCCCCAATCCCAATCCTTCTCCTTTCCCCCCTTCCCCCCCCACCGACACTGTAAAGCTCGTTTTGGACATGAGAACTTGTACTTCTCATTGTTGCAACAGGTCCACCTTTATCCTTAAATAACTGGTTTTTACGCATCTCCTCCACAAGTTATACTGACATCAAATATAGTGAAAGCAGGGGTTATACTGTGGGGGAGGGACATACAAAGCACCAAAGAGATAATCTTATACATGCGTTAGAAACACATGCATGAATGAAAAAAACATTAAAATACATATCTAAGGGTTCCTTTTCCTAACATCACATTATCTGACCTTTTCCGCTTGACTCATACATATACTAGATATTGCAAATAAGGGAAACCATGGGACCTGTGTTTCTTTGGGCCTGGCTTACTTCACTTAATATATTTTTTTCCAAGATTTTCCATTTCCTAACAAATGGGGCAATGTCATTCTTTCTGATGGAGGCATAGAATTCAAATGTGTATATATACCACATTTTCTTGATCCATTCATCTACTGAGGGGCATCTGGGTTGGTTCCACATCTTAGCTATGGTAAATAATGCTGCAATAAACATAGTTGTGCTGGTAGCTTTAGTGCGGTCTTGTTTATAAACATTTGGGTAAGTGCCCAAAAGTGGGATTACTCGGTCATAGGGGAGTTCTATGTGAAGTCTGTTGAGGAACCTCCATACTGCTTTCCAAAGTGGTTGAACAAGTTTACATTCCCACCAATAATGAAGTAAGGTTCCTTTCTGTCCACATCCCATCCAGCACCTGTTGTTGTTAGAGTTCTTGATTTTTGCCGTTCTAACTGGAGTGAGGTGATATCTCAATGTTGTTTTGATTTGCATTTCTTTTATGGCTAGGGATGTTGAGCATTTCTTCATGTGTCTATTGCCAATCCTTCTTTCTTCTTCAGAGAAGTTTCTCTTTAAGTCTTTCGCCCACTTATTTATTGGGCAGTTGTTTCTTTGAGGATTTATTGTTGGGGTTTTAGTTTTTTGAGTTCCAAGTACATTTTAGATATGAGACCCTTGTCCATTGTATGGCTAGTAAAGATCTTCTCCCAATCCGTGGGCTTTCTATTGATCTTGCTAGCTATGTCATTTGCCCTGCAAAAGCTCTGCAACTTTATGCAATCCCATTTGTCCAACCTTTCTTTGATTGGTTGTGTTTCCGGGTCTCTATTCAGAAAATTTCGGCCTGAGCCAAGGAGACCTAGGGTTTCTCCTATTCCATCCTGTAAGGTTTTCAGAGAGTCTGCTTTGAATTCAAGGTCTTTGATCCATTTGGAGTTGATTCTGGTGCAGGGTGATATATAAGGATCTAGCTTTAGTTATCTACAAGTAGTTAACAAATTTTGCCAGCACCATTTACTGAAGAGGTTGTCTTTTTTCCATTCGATTGTTTTAGCTCCCTTAGCGAAGATTAGATGGCTATAGGTCTGTAGGTTCATTTCTGGGTTTTCAATTCTATTCCATTGGTCTTGATGTCTGTTCTTATGCAAATACCAAGCTGTTTTGATTACTATGGCTTCATAGTAGAGTTTGAAAATCGGTATTGATATTCCTCCAGTAGTGTCCTTTCCATCCCTATTTGGATCCCCTTTATGTCTGCATCTTGTCTTATTGCTGTAGCTAGGCATTCTAACACTAGATTGAAGAGAAGTGGAAAGAGTGGGCATCCTTGTCTTGTTCCTGAGTTAAGAGGAAATGGCTTAATTTTTTCACCATTGAGCATAATGCTGGCTGTAGGTTTGTCATATACAGCCTTTATTGCATTGAGCAATGTTCCATGGATTCCTAATTTTCCAAAACCTTCATCATAAAGTGGTGCTGGATCTTGTGGAATGCTTTCTCTGCATCTATTGAGATAACCATGTGGTTCTTATTCTTGCTCCTGATGATGTGATGAATAATATTAATTGATTTGCATATATTGAACCAGCTTTTCATCCCTTAAATGAATCCTGTTGGTTCGGGGTGTATGATTTTTTGGATGAATTGTTGAAGTCGATTGGCCAAAATTTTGTTGAGAAGTTTTGCATCAATTTTCATCAAAGAAATGGGTCTATAGTCCTCTTTCTTTGATGAGTCCCTGCCCAGGTTTGGGATGAGGGTTATGATGGCTTCATAGAATGTGTTCGGTAGTGAGCTTTCTCTTTCTATTTCATTGAAGACTTGGAGGAGTATTGGTGTGAGCTCTGCTTTGAAGGCCTTGTAAAATTCCGCTGTAAAACCATCTGGTCCTGGACTTTTCTTACCTGGGAGGTCTCTTATATCTGTTTCTATTTCAATTCTTGATATGGGCCTGTTATTATAGTTAAACTCATCTTGGTTTAGTTTGGCATGTCAATATTTGCTAAGAAAAGGTCCATTTCTCTCAAGTAGTCAAACTATTTAGCATAAAGTTTTGAGAAGTATTCCCTTATAATGTTCTGAATCTTGGTTGTTTCTGTGGTGATGTTTCCATTCTCATCTCTGAGTTTATTAATTTGGGTGTGTTCTCTTCTTTTTCTGATAAGATTTGCTAAGGGTCTGTCAATTTTGTTAAGTTTTTCGTAGAACCAACTCTTTGTTTTGTTGATTCTTTCTATAGTTTTTTTGGATTCTAATTCATTTAATTCTGATGTAATTTTGATTATTTCTTTCTGTCTACTGGATTGGGGTTTATCTTGCTGCTCTTTTTCAAGGAGGTTTAGATGTGTCATTAAATTGTTAGTTTCAGATCTCTCCAATTGGTTGAAGGAGGAGCTCAGAGCTATAAACTTGCCTCTGAGTACTGCCTTTGCTGTGTCCCAGAGGAGCTGGTAATTTGTGTGTTCATTTTTTTGAATAGCATGAACATCTGAATTTCCTTTCTAATCTCATCCATGACCCACTCATGATTCAGCAGTGTGTTGTTCAGCCTCCATGTGATACCGGACTTTCTTTGCTGGCTTTTGGTGTTGATTTCTAATTTTATTCCCTTGTGGTCAAAGAGAATGTAAGGTATAACTTCAATGTTTCTGAATGTAGACAACTTTGCTTTGTGGCCTAAAATGTGGTCTATTTTATAAAACGTTCCATGTGCTGCTGAGAAAAACGTGTATTCTGATGCTGCTGGGTGAAATGTTAGGTAGATGTCTGTTCATTCTAGTTGATCTATGCAGCTGTTTAGATCTGTGGTTTCTCTGTTGAGTTTTTGCCGAGTTGATCTATCTAGTGTGGAGAGTGGTGTGTTAAAGTCCCCAACAATTAATGTCTTTTGATTTTTTTTGGGATTTGAGGGAAAGTAGTGTTTGTTTGATAAAGTTGGGTGCTCCATTGTTTTTCGAATAGATATTTAGAATTGTAATATCCTCCTGAAGGAAAGATCCTTTAATTAGTAGGTAGCGAACTTCTTTATCTCTTCTCACAAATTTTAACTTGAAGTCTATTTTATCTGGTATTAGGATTGCAACTCCCGCCTGTTTATGGGGGCCGTTTGCTTGGTACATTTTGTTCCAGCCTATAACATTGAAAATGTGTTTGTTTTTACCGACAAGATGTGACTCTTATAGGCAACAGATAGAAGGGCCTTGTTTTTTAATGCAGCTAGACAGTCCAGGTCGCTTATTTGGAGAGTTCACCCCGTTAACGTTAAGACATAGGACTGAGAGGTATTTTTGAGTTCCTGCCATGCTATCCACCGTCTTGGGGGCTGCAAAAACTGGGTTCTTACTATGGTTCTTGGATTCTCAGTTTGGGTGCAGTTTCTTGGCCTTTATTGTGGTCTTGTTGGTTTTCTATGTGTAGGATTTCTTTAAGAAATTTTTGTAGGGGTGGGTTGTTGGAGATGTATTGTTTCAATTTTTCTTTTCTATGGAAGTTTTTTATTTGGCCTTCAGTTATGTAGGAGAGTTTAGCTGGGTACAGTATTCTTGGTTGATAGTTGTTTGTTTTTAGGGCATGGCATACATCATTCCAGGCTCTTCTTGCTTTGATTGTCTCTGCTGAGAAAACTGTGGTGATTCTAATTGGTTTCCCTTTATAGGTGATTATCTTTTTCTCCTTGACAGCTTCAAGGATCTTTTCCTTGGTCTGAGTTGATCCTGTGTGGATTATAATGTGATGGTGGGATGTCCTATTCTGGTCTGGTCTATTTGAGGTTCTAAAAGCTTCTTGTATTTGAATAGGCCTACCTTTTTGTTTGTTTGGGTAGTTTTCTGCTAGGATCCTGTTAAACAAATTTCCTAGACCATTAACTTCTGTTTCTAGGTGCTCCTCTACACCCATTATCCTTAAATTAGGCCTTCTGATGCTGTCTTCCAGGTATTGGATAGATCTATCATATTTCTTGGATTTGTCTTAGATGGTTGTATGTTCTTTCTCTATAATATCTAGGCTGTCTTCAATCCCTGAGATTCGATCTTCTGCATGGTCTAACCGGCTGTCAAGACTCTCTACTTTGTTTTTTATCTCATTTCCTCCTTATTGGTCAGCTTTGATGGCTTCAAATTCTTTGTTGAAGCTCTGTTTTAGGTCTTGTATGAATTTCTTTACTTCCTTAATTTGGTGTTCAGTGTTTGTTCTCAAATCACTTAGTTGATTGGTTATGGTTTCTTTGAACTCCCATTCCTTCTGTTGGGTTCCATTCAGCATTCCCTTTGTGGTCTCCCTGACTTCCTTCAGCTCTTTTTTAATGGATTGCATGAATGCCTTTAGTGATCTTTGTGTATTCTCTACCTGGTCTCTCAATTCCTGTATTACCTTTGTTTAGCTTCCTTCCATTCATTGGATTCCTGCAGTTCTCTTTGAGTGTTCTCAGCCTGCTCATGCCATTCCTCCCTTTCCCTTTGAGTATTCTCATGTTGCTCACACAAATCCTGTATCAGTTTTTGAGTAGCTTCCTCATGCTTATGATATTCCTGTATAAACTTCTGGGATGCCTCCTCTCTCTCCCTATCACGCTCATACAGAGTCCTTTGTAAGTTGTCAAACTTCTCATTTATCATGTTTGCCAGCAGTGTTTGTAGAACTATTTGGGAACTCTCCTCTGGATTATTCATTATCTCTTCTGACCCCTGCTTATCAAGATTGGGAATTGAGATATCCGGATTTGCCATTTTCCTGTTTACTCTGCACATTTGAGATGAAAATAGCACCAGTTTTGTGCTAGAACACTATTTTAAGGCAACCATCAACCAAAGTTTGCATTTGTACAGTCAATATTCTACAGATACAATCTAGTTCAACAGATACATCTATTCAACATCAAACAACTATATGTTAATGGGCTTCGAACCGCATAGTAGAATTTGGAAAACAAATAATTATTAGGATTAGGGAGAGATGTGGGTAAAAATAGGAATAGACTGGTGTGGGGAGGACATGGAGAGTTAACTATGTCCTAATCTCAATGAAGGAAATAGATTGGGTAGGATGTAAGTAGAGAGAGAGAAAAAGAAGAAAGGGAAAGGGAAATGAAAAGAGACCAGAAAAATTAGAAGGGTAAACATTAAAGTTATTATGGAGATTAAGAGACAATCTATTTAGAGAGGAATATGAGTATAATGAGAGAAGGCTAGGGACATAGAGGAGATATGAAAAACTTAAAAAAATGCTTTAAATATTATATAGGTATAAAGAGGTAGTACTGCTATTAAGGAATTTAAGTCTCAGAGATTTTGAATTGAGTAATAAATTTGTGGATCAAGTGTGTGCACAATGGGGGATAGTGTCAACTAGTTAACTACGGGTTTATCTGAGGATGTGCAGGACAAGGGTTAAGTCACATAAAGAAGAACAAAAGAGACGAAAAGGTGAAATGGATAAGAAAGGTAGAGAAAAAGATCAGAAGTTCAGTAGAGCTAAACAAAAAACAAAAAGATAATTAAAAAAAAAAAAAGAAAGAAGACAAGAAAAGAAAGGAAAACGCACATTCACGTATTCCTAAAATAAAAATTATAAGAGGAAAAAAAAGTTACGGGAAAACAATTTTTTTTCAAAAAAGGCAAAAATTTAAGATTAATAAATGTTTTAGAAAAGAAAAAAATTATATATAAGGTACAAAAAAAGAAGAAGAAAAAGAAAAAAAAGAAGAAAAAGAAAAATAAAGTTCTTTGATTTTTTTTTTATTTTTTTGGGAGGGGTGGGAAGAATCCTGTATCTCCCTTGTGTCTGTGACCAGCCTCTTGTTGGAGTCTCTGGTCTGCTTGAGGTCCTGTGGCTTGATTAGTTTTGTTAAGTCAGTTTGTTCGAGCAGGCAGAAAAATGCTCCGCTTTACCCAAGATTTTGAGATCCTCCTCCAGGTTTGTTTAATGGGAGGGTGATGTGCTTTGAGAATCACAAAAGAGGGGGATGCAGTGATGAGGCTAGGTTCTGGGGAGAGTTGAGGCCTTTCAACAAACAACAGCTTTTCCCTGGGGCTATTTTGTGAAAAACTCATAGAGCCCAGCCTAGAGCAATTCTCAGGGTTTCTGTTTTTCAATTGATTATTGAGGCTCCTAGAGGGAGGGGCAGCCTCTTGCCCTGGTTACCCAGTGAGGAAAGCCACTCCTAGGGATGGCGCCTGAGCTGGATGACTTTTCCGTGGATGGAGCTGAGTCTGGCAGGTCACTTCGCTGTTAAGTTCTTGTGACCTGCTAAATGACTCGTTTTATTCCAAGGTTTGAGTTAGAGCTGGCAGCTCCTCTGAGCTTTGTCAGTATCCAAGATGGAGATCACCGGTGCTGGGGGGGGAGGGGTAGCCTTCCCTCCTCTGCTCCCTGAGAAGGAGTGAGGACGTTAGGCTTCTACTCATGCCGAGTCTTGGTTCCTATGTCGTCTCTGGTCTGCAAACTGCAGGATGAAGATGTCCGCTCCTTGGTTCTTGCTGGTGTTGAGTAGAATCCGCTTGCCTGATGCATCTGACTCCTTCGTCCCGGGCTCTCTGTGGCTCAGGTATGGCTGCGGCTGCCACCACGACCCTGCCGCCACCGTGGCTGCTGCTGGCAAACACTCAGATGTGTCTCTTTGCCTTGGCTTCCCCTCTGTTGCCTAACTCTCTGTCCTGTGATGGCATACTTGGTGTGATTCTCTGGCTTAGGACTGTTCACTGGAACTCTAAAACTGCTTCCTAGGTGAGAGCTTGTTCAGAATCCAGCTTCTCCGCCGCCATCTTCCTGGAACTCCTGAATGCCTGTTTTTAATCTTTTTTTTTTTTTTTTTGTCAGTCGTGGGGTTTGAAGTCTTGGCTTAGGTGCTGTCTCTGGTCTTCAGCTCTAGGTGAGTGCTCTATCACTTGAGCCACAGTGCCACTTTTGTTTTTCTAGTGTTTTTATTGGAGATAAGAGTCTCATGGACTTTCCTGTCTGAGCTGGCTTTGAACTGCATTGCTCAGATCTCAGCCACCTAAGTAGCTAGGATTAGAGGCATGAGCCACCGGCGCCTGGATTTTTCATTCTATTTCAAATTTGACATCTGTGTGGATATCAGAATCACAATGTGACCTCATAACCATTGTAACATCATAAATCAGCAGTGACATCAAACTGTCATTATGACACCATCAGCTTGTTGTGACATCTCCAAACGACAATGGCATCATAGCTTTATAAATCAGAGTGGCATTGTTACATCATAGACATAACAGTGTGAAGGCCTAGTCTGTGAATTCATTCTATTTCAGAAACCCATTTGAGACCATATAACCATTGTTATATGACAATACTTTGTGATATCACATTGCCATTGTGATATCATTAACCTGCTGTGCCATCACAAACCAGTCCTGTCCTTATAAGTTTTGTGACATGCTGCCATGGTCATATATTAGGCCCTTTGTGAGCTCATAATCTGTTCTCAATCTCATATTTCTGGTTTGACATGTGATATCAGAAATCCCCTGCCAGATGTCATGACCATTGTGTCACACTGTGACATCACAAACGTGTTAGAACGGCATCATATTTGTGACAAGACATGCCTTTGGAGACATTACAGTCCCTTTTTTAAACTCATATATTCATTGTCAATTAAGGACAGTTGAGATCAGCCATGCCACTCTGACATCATGGACCCATTGTCACAAACTTATTGTGACCTCGTCACGAGAATGTCATCAACTAATTGTGGTATCAAAGCATTATTTTGACATGATTTTGTGGTATTGCCGTTGTGATATCACTTTCCCATTGTGTTTTTGCCAACCTAATATGGCCACATCACATCTTAGAAAATACATGGCCTTTGAGACTTCAAGCTCTTTCTGTGAATTCATGTACTTATGACCTCTAAGGCAAGGAGACAAACCATCAAGTCACATTTAATAGAATAAACCAGTTTTCACTGGAAAGGGGACTGTGATTACTTTATCCTCGACTGTATACCCAGGTCCAAGAGCAGCCTTGACCACCAAATCTCAGACCTCCAATGGGCAGCTTTACCCTTTCTTAATTGGTCTGCAAAACACCAGCCAAAAAATTATGATCTCCAAAGCTACAAACCTCAATGGACAAGGCTTTTTACTTTTCCATTACTCCCTCCATTGCTACAGACATGTTCTTCCTTCCTGATCTTTCACTTTTTCCCTTCCACCACTTCCTTCTTCTCATCAGGCCTCTCCACTCTCCACAGGCCTGCCCTACTCTACCCGAGTGCCACTTGCTAACCTTCTGCTCTCCCTCAACTTCCTCTCTCCTCAGGTTATTCCCTTACTGCTGTCTCGCCACTTTTTTCCATCCGGGGAGCTCCCATTTTTATCTCTCCTTCCAATCTCTGAAAATGCAACCTATATATAGGTTGTACCCCTCCTCAATCCAATGGCTCTCCTGCCTAACAGTTTTCAACAATCACTTCCCAAACTGCCCAATGCTCAATCACTTCTTGACAGCTCACCATGTGAGGCTTGACACCTACACCATTGGCAGCATTCCCCACACTCTCTTGTGGGCCAGGCCAAGAATTTACGATGATTTTCAGCTCCTTCAGATAATTCTGGCCCCACTGGTTATTACAGTATCCTCATAGTGAATTAGAAGAAATTGAAATTGTATATGGCATTGTTATATTACAAACGTGATATCACTAACCCATTGTGACCTCATCACCGCGGTGACATCACAAACTCATTTTGATATCACATTGCCATTGTGCCACCATGATCACATTGTGACATCCCAAACCTATTATGACCTCAGAAGTTTTGAAAGAAACCATGGCCTTTGTGACATAACAGGCCCTTTGTGTACCCATATCCTCATTTAGAGCTAATGAAAATTGAGATCAGACATGACATTTTAGCATTGCAAAACCTTTGTGACATCATCACCAGTGTAACATCATATTATTATGTCATTATGAAAACATCAGCCCATTGTGACATCATAAAACAACAATGACATCATAGTGTTATGACATCACCTGGTCATTGTGATGTCACAGATACATTGGTATGCCTATTCTGTGATTTCGTTCTATTTCAAATGTGGCAGGTGGGTTGATATCAGAAATACATTGTGATCACATAACCATTATAACATCACAATACCTTGATGACACCACATTGCCATTGCCACAGTGACATCACAAAACTGTCCTATCCTCATAAATTTTTTTGACATCCTGGTAGTGTGATCTCTTTGGTCTCTCCGAGTTCATAGATTGTTTAACTCATAATACTTCAGGTATGATATATGATATCAGAAACCCACTGTGACATCATGACCACTGTGACATCACACTGCCAGATGTCATGACCACTGAGTCACATTGTGACAGCATAAACCTGTTAAGACTCATTACACTTGTGCCAACATATGCCTTTGGATACATCATTATCCCTTATGAACTTATATATTCATTGGCAATTAGAGATCTGGCATGAGATTGTGGCATCTCTATCCCATTGTGAAATCACCAACCTATGTGACCTCATCACCTGTATGCCATCACAAACTATTTTTGACTTAAAAACAATACTATCTCATGTAATGATAACATCACATTGCCAATGGGATATCTCTGTCCTATTGAATTTTCACCAACCTATTATGTCCTCATATTTGACAAAATTCATGGCCTTTCTGACTTTTAGCTCCTTATGTGAACTCATATCTTCATTATGATCTAGTAGAATGAAATTGGACATGTAATGGTGATATTACAAATTCACTGTGACATCACTATCCAAGTGTTACCTTACCATCATTGGGGCATCACAAACCCATTGTGACATGACATTGCCTTTTAGCACCCTTGAAAAAGCACATGGTGTTTGTAACATCACAGTCCCTTTGGGTAACCAAATCCTCATTGTTAACAAAGGACAACTGACATCAGATATGCCATTGTAGCATTACAAACGTTTTGTGACATCATCTTCAGAGTGCGATCACACTGTTGTTATGATAGCATCAGCCCATTGTGAAATCCCAAAATGACAATGACATCATAGCATTATGACATCACATTTTCATTGTGAGGTCATAGAGAAAATGTGATTGCCTATTTTGTGATTTCATTCTATCTCAAATGTGTCATATAGGATGATTTCAGAAACCCATTATGACCACATCACCATTGTGACATTACAGTCCCTTTTTGAACTCATATTGACATTGTGATATCATTAATGCAATGTAACATGGCAAACTTGTCTTGTCCTCATAAATTTTGTAACACGCGTCTACCTTCACCTGGGCTGGATGCCCAGAGCTAAATGCAGCCTCAATCATGAACGCTCAGACCTCCAAAGAGCAGCCCAGCCATTTGTTAACTGGTCTGCAAACAACCAACACCAAAAATTATTATCTCTAAAGCTCCACACTTCAAAGGACAAGGCTTTTTCCTTTCTCTTCATCCTCCTTCTCTACAGACCTGTCCTCCCTTTCAGGTCTTTTCATTTTTTTCCTTCTACCGTTCCCTTCTTCTCTTCAGGATGCTCTACTCTTGACAGGCCTGCCCTGCCTTGTCCAGGTGGCCGGTTGCTGTCCTTCACCTCCTCCTCTCCCTCATTGTCCTCTCCTCTCAGGTATTTACCCTCCTGAAGTCTCATCACTTCTTTCCTTCCACGCCTTTCCCCTTTTTCTCTCCTATTCTGTTGCTCTGAACATGCAGCCTATATATAGGCTCTACCTTTCCCCCACTGCAATATGCTTACTGCTTAACAGTTTTCAATTATAATGTCCCAAATGTCCATGCCCAATCATTTCTTGGCAACTCACAATGTGGAGCTTGACATCCTATCTCCTTTAGCAGCATGTCCTGCCCCCTCCAGTAGCATTCACCCACATCTCTGTTGGTCCAGACCAGGAGGCCATGATGATTATCTGTTCCCATGGGTAATAGGGGCACTTCTGGTTATTACAGTGTCCTCATGATGAACTAGTAGCAATTGAAAATGGACAAATAATTGTGATATTACAAGCTTGTGACATAACTAACCCATAGTGACCTCATCACCACTGTGACATCACAAACCCATTGTGGCATCACATTTCTGTTTTGACACCAGAGTCCCATTGTGACATCCCAAATCTATTATGACCTCTTATAACCTTTGAAAAAATACATATATTTGTGACATCACAGTCCCTTTGTGTACCCAAATCCTCACTGTGAAATATTGACAATTGAGAAGCAGACATGACATTTTAACATAAAAAGCAGTTTGTGAGATCATCACAATTGTGACATCACATTGTCATTGTGACACCATCTGCTCATTGTGAAATCACAAAACTAAAATATGATAGAATTATAACTTCACATTGTCATTGTGACATCATCCACACATTATGCATGCCTTTTTGGTGATTTCATTCTATTTCAAATGTGGCATGTAGGTTGATATCGTAAACAAATCGTGAATTCATAACCATTGTGACATTACAATCCCTTTGTACATTATGTTGCCATTGTGATATCACTAACCCACCATGACATCACAAACCTATCCTGTCATAACTTTTGTAACAGCTGCAATTCTGGAGCATGCCACTGGACATGCTGGTGAGCTGCCAAGAAGTGATTGGGCATCTGTTAAGCAGATCTTTTAGTCCTCATAATGTTGTCAACCTCATTAGATTTCACATATGACATTAGATATAACAAATTCCCAGTGAAATCATGACCATGGTGACATCTCACAACCAGCTATCATAATTGTGCCAAATTCTGTCATCACAAACATTTTAGGATTTCAATGTATTTGTGACAACACATATTTTTGGAGAAAACACAGTCCCTCTGTGAACTCAGATACTCATTGTAAGTTAAAAACAATTGAAAACCATCATGTCATTGTGACATGCTCAACACATTGTGACATCAAATCTTTTGTGACCTCATAACCAATGTGGCATCATCAACTAATTGTGACACCAAAACAATATTTTGACATGATATGGAGTTGACATTTCCATGGTGATATCACTGACCAATTGTGTATTCACAAACCTAATATGACCTCATAAGATTTTTAAAAATTCATGTCCATTAGGACTTCAAGCTCCTGTGAACTTGTACACACATCATGAAATAGTAGCAATTAAAATTGGACATGTGTTTGAGATATTTCAAAATTACTATGACATCACAAACCCATTGTTACCTCATCACAACTATGTACCATAAAGCTATCATGATCTCTAAGTACCTTTGAAAACACACATGGCATTTGTGACATCACAGTCCCTTTGTGTACCCATATTCTCATTGTGAACACATGAGAATTGAATTCATATATGCCATTATAACATCACAAACCCTTTGTGACCCTATCACCAATGTGACAACACATATTCATTATGACACCGTTACCTCCTTGTAACATCAACAATTTACAATGATGTCATAGCATTATAACATTATGTTGGCATTGTGATGTCATAGACACTTTGTAAATGCCTATTCTCTTTCATTCTATTTCAAATGTGGCATGTGAATTGATATCAGAAAAACAATGTGATCTCATAAATATATGGCATCACAATCACTTTGTGACATCACATTGCCATGGTGATATCACTAACACACTGTGACATCACAACTTGCCCTGTCCTCATAAGTCTTGTGATGTGCTGCAATTGTGATGTCTTAGGTCTTTTATGAGCTCATAATCTGTTTGAAACCTTATATTTGAGTTATGATATGTGATATCAGAAATCCACTGTGACATCATGAACATTGTGACCTCATACTGACAGACATGATGAACATTGTGTCACACTGTGACATCACAAGCCTCCTAGGACTTCACATTTGTGACAACACATGCCTTTGGAGATACCACAGTCTGTTTGTGAACTCATATTCTCTGTGATTTCCTGACAAATGAGATCCTTTTTGCCATTTGTATATCACCAGCCAATTGTGAAATCATAGACCTACTGTGACCCCTTACCTGTATGGCATGACCAACTAACTGTGGCATCAAAATCTTTTGTAATGTCACAATGTGACACGATGATCATGACATCTGTCAGTGTGATGTCACAATCGTCATGATGTCACAGTGGATTTCTGGTATCTCATGTCATTCATGAAATATGAGGTTGAAAACAAATTATGAGGGCAAAAAGGTCTAAGATATCACAATGTCAGCATGTCACAAAAGTTATGAGGACAGAAGAGGTTTGTGATGTCACATTGTGTTAGTGATATCACAATGGCACTGTGATGTCACAAAGAGATTATGATGTCAAAATGGTTATGTAGGCACAAAAATATGTTTCTGATAGCAACTCTCATGCCACATTTGAAATACAATGAAATCACAGAATAGGCATTCACAATGTGTCTTTGATGTCACAATGAGAATTGTTGACATAATGCGATTATGTCATTGAGTTTGGTGATGTTAGAATGAGCGGATGTGACATCCTCCAGAAGTCATCTGCAGCGTCCTCAAGAGGCAACCTGCGATGTTCTCTCTGTCACCTGGGACCTCCTGTGGAGATCAACATTGAGAGGTGTTGGACATGTGGGTTAATTGTCTGTGGCTATTGGTCTGTGTATGTATGCTGATAGTTCTATCTGTGTCCTTTATGCACCTATATTTACTCTTTTTCTCAGGATGGGAAAACAAGGTCTAAAGTTGTCATATCCAAAAAATATTCTCCCCCAAGTTTACAAAATCCCTCAGAGGAAGATGCACTGATATCTCTCTCTCCTATTCTTTGCCATCAGCACCTCTAAAGTTAAGTCCTCCCATACCAAAAGTGGTTACTTGTACAAGCCTGAGGTGGTACAATGTGGTATGTTACCCTTATTACCCTTGAGACAGGAACATGGAGGATATGGTGGGCAGGCCCCCTTTGTAATATATGTTTCCTTTACAACTAGTGACCTGTATACCTGGAAACAACAAAATCCATCCTTTTCAGAATAAAAACAGGGGCTCATTACTTCATTACAGATAGTAATATTCACACACAAGCACATCTGGGGTGAGTGTCAGCAAATTTTACAGGTGATTTTCACCTGGTAGAAAAGGAAGTGAATCCTACTTGGTGACTTGAAGGTGGTCCTTGTACCAGACAGTAGCTCCACTACAGAACCAGACCATTTGGAGCAATTCTTTCCCCAGACTTATCCAAGCTGAGACTAACAGCAATCGAGGTATGGAGGTGCTTACCAATTATTGCCAGGTTCGGTTAGCAGGGATACCATAGTGTCTAGAAAGTGAAGTCATCAATCTAAGTTGAGTGAGATGGTACAGTCTCCAGTGAGTACCTTCATGCTTTTCTGAAACTTCTCCCAGAAGCCTATAAGACCTATAGGCCTATAGATCTTGAAGCACTGGAGAATCAAAGAGCCTTAAATATGGCCTTCGTTACCCAGTCAGTCCCAGATATAAGAAGAAAGCTTCAAAAGTTAGAAGGTTTTGAGGGAAAGGTGGATTCTAAGTTGGAAGTGGTTGTCGAGTGGGTGTTTGAAAACAGAGATACCCTGGAAAAAACGAGTCTAAGAAGGGGGTTTGAGTTTTGGTAGGAGCACCAGAATAGGGATCAAGAAACCCAGTACAATTCATTTGAAAATGGCAGTATGGAACCTCTAGGACGAAATCAGTGTGTTTATTGCAAGCAAAATGGACATTGAGAAAAGGAATGTCCAAAGTGGAGAAAGATAGAAAATGACAGGTTTTGTACTCCCATTAACGACCTGGAAAATGTGTTTATATCTCTGGAGAAACATGCAAAGGAGCTTGCGGCTCTGAATTCCTACTGTGTTGAATTTAAAAAGCAGCCCTCTGAACATAAGAATAAATGTGACAAAGAAAAAGTTCAAACACTTCTATCTCAAAACACAGGCTTATAAAAGACTGAATCTCCAATATGTGAAAGTCAAAATCCATCAAAACATTAAAAGCACATAGAAGAGCACACTGGAGAAAACAGGGAAAATTATTTGACATGAAGAAAAGATTTGAAGATACAAATTAAGAACTTGTGAGAGACAAAAATGAGAAGAAAATCCTCAAAAGGAACCTAGAAAACACTCATCAAATGAAATTCAAGTACATTAACCTGGGTGAGCATGAAGCAAATTAGGGGACCACAGGTCAGAGGCCGACAGTAACACAAGACAGCAATGCTGCCATCATTACTAACCACAAGTGAGGCCAAGAAGAGCTCCTGATGCTTCATTAAGAAATCATGGCCATAAAAAAGGAGCTAGACCTGATATAAGAATGTATTAGGCTGAAGTACATATCAATTATAAGCTTTGAAGAGTGTCACCAGAAATTCAAAGCAACAGAGAAAAAAGATAAGAGTAGTTAGCAGAAAAGATGGGGAAGTGCTCTGTCATACATGATGAGGCCAAGAAAAGTGAACAGGAAAATAGCAGGCTCAAGAAAGAGATTGTTACTCATCAGAAAGAGTTAAAGGACCACATGCTCTGATAGAGAATGCCGGGGAAAGGGAAAGAGCATTAGGAAGAAAAACAGAATAGTTAAAAAATCAGTTGAAAGATCTCTCACAAAAATACACTGAAGTGTAAAACTAGAAAGAGAAACTACTAGAGTAAAAGGCCAAAAAGGCTGCTGAGATCTTCACCATAAATGTAATGCAGAAGCATCTTGTTCCAATGGAACAGGTGGAGATGGGAAAATTTACCTCTCAATAGCACATTTGTGAACTTAAGGGAGGAACTGGAGGGCAAGCAAAGGTGTTGGCAGAAGGAGCAGCAGTTGGCCAGTCAAAGGAACTCTCCTGTGACCCAGCCAAAACACTTGCAGGTTAAGGAGCACATCGAGAAGTAGAGTGGGATCATGAAAGCACATTTAAGAGAAAAGGAGGAGAATAAAATGGAAGAAGACTCCAAGGTTCAGAGTAACATACAGGAGTTAAAGAAAATAGAGACCCTAAGATACAGGGAAACATCTGAGCTGATCAGGTAGCTTGTGAAACCACTCTAAAATCAGTGGGGTCTCTAGAGCTATTAGTCATTAAGATTAAAGGAAGAAGCAAAAACAGTGGTAATAAGTATGTAAATGTTGACACTGAACTTGTGAAAAATGCATACAGACTCAAGCTTTCTGTCAGTTTACATGTAGATATTTGCACACTGGTAAATTGCCCCAGGCCACTACTTAAAACTGCTCTGAAAACCAGTGTGGCCTCAGCCTGATAATCCTTTGTAATGAGTGTAGGTAATTTCCAAAAGGTAAAAGCTGAAAAGCTGGAACATATGGAAAGAATTCATATGTGAGGAACCTCAGATGGTGAATTTGGGAAAGTGAACTTGACAGAGGTAAAGCCTGGAATGTGTGGGTGTTGGTGTCTGTTAGTAATAGTGAACACCTTTTCAGGCTGAGCAGAGGCATGTAATAATTCCTTGCTTGGCTTACTCTTAGCTGCCGAGTCCAAAGATAGCCTGAATTCATGGCACAAGTTCTCAATTATTAACTAATGCCCTAGGAATAAATTGGAAATTACAATCCATTTATAGACCTCAATGTTCAAGGCACTAGAAAGAATGAATATGACCTTAAAGGAAACTTAAACTAAATTAAATACAGAGACTGGCCATTGCTAGGTAAGCCTCCTCCACTTTGCTCTCCTTAGAGCAAGATGTAGCCTTTATGTCTAAGGATTTAATCCCTTTGAAAATGTTTAGGGTAGACCATCCCCTTTGGTTCCTAAACTTGGAAAGGCTATATTAACAGAAATGTCTAACTACAATCTGTAGGCTTCACAACATATTCTTTTATGTACCTATCTTTTGATAACCAAGGCCCACTGGCCGCCTAAGAAAAACTCATTCTGAAGGGGAGGGGCCAAGATGGCAGGGAACAGCAGGGAAACACCACAGCCCTCTCCAACCAAATACAGATTTTGGATTTCAATGCTCTGCTTCACTAAGTGACCCCCCACACACACACACAAAAGGCGATTACTCAGAGAGATACAGGAAGTGAAAAAATAAAAGGGAAAAGCCTACACAGACAGTAAAGTGGGAAGACCCTTCCCCCACCCCTTGTTGGTGATGGGGCTCCGCACTGAGCAGCTTAAGTGGTGGGGCTTCGTGCCAGGCTGCTTAAATGGCCGGGCTCTGGACCTTCCATGGACTACACACCCACAAGCATCCTAAGGCTCCCAGAAAACTCCCAAGGGCCAGTGCCAACCCAGAGAATACAAACAGAAATCTCAGAAGGCAGAGCCAGCATGAAGACTTCCCTTACCCTCCCTGGCATGGCGGCTTTACCTGGCTGGTGCTAGCAGCCCAACCAAGTCAGGAGCAGCAGCAGTTGTCAGCAGTGCTGAAAGACCCTAGACTCACAGCATGGCATCTCTGTCCTGTTGGTGTAAACAGCCTAGACTAACCTGGAGCAGCAGCAACAGCTGGCAGTGGTGGCAAACCACCCAGACTCTGGGCACAATCCTTCTTGGCACAAGCCCACAGGAACAGCCTAGACCAGACCGGGGCAGCAGCAGTGGCTAACATCTGACTCATGGTGGGATGCCTGGCTTCCATAAGTGGCCCAGCTGATCATGCGGCAGTGGCAGCAGCTGCAGCAGCACCAGCAGCATCGACAGCAGCAGCGAACAACTCCACACCCATAATGGGGTGCGGCGCCTCTCCATTCTGGCTTGCATAAGTGACCCAGCCCAGCCCATGGTTGCAAATGTGGGGAACAACCCCAGACTTGAGACAGGGTGTGGTTCGGAACAACCCCAGAAAAGCCTCATGAACTTCCTGCCTGGGCTGGCTTTGAACCTTAATACACAGATCTGAGCTTCCTGAGTAGGTAGAATTACAGGCATTCACAGCAGCAGGGTCTTACTCTTGCCAACCTCCATACTTTTTCTAAAATAGATTTCTTGATTCATACAAGGAACTTAAGCAAATACAAGAGGATTGACATAATACCCTGTATTCTATCTGACCATAGTGGAATCAAACTAGCTCTCAATAACAAGGCATAAAGTAGAAAAAAGTTAAACACATGGAAATTAAACAACACTCTGTTGAACAATACATGGATCACAGAAGAAATTAAAGAAGAAATTAAAAAGTTCCTACAATTCTAAAGCAGTCCTGAGGGGCAAATACACTGCTCTCAGTGCACATATCAAGAAAACATAGACCAAGTAAATAATCTTATGATGCAACTAAAATCGCTAGAGAAAAAAGAAAAAATTGAACCTAAAGTTGCTAGAGAGAAATAGATAACCGAAATAAGAGCTGAAATTAATGAGATATAATCTAAGAAAATTATACATAAACTGAAAAACAAAAGCTTTTTTAAAAAAAAAAAAGTCAATAAAATTGGTGGACCGGTAAGAGTAACTAAAAAAAGAGAGGAGACCAAAATCAATAATATCAGAGATACCACAAGAAAAATTATAAGAAACATCCAAGACATCCAAGCAATCATAAGGAAATAATTCCATACTCTAATCACAAAGGAAGGAAAACCTAGCAGAGATAGATGAATTTCTACAGAAATACGAATTGGTATCCCCCCTTTCCTTTTCAGCCATGCTTCTCCACATCGTATGGTGGGGACAGCAGTTCATTAAATTAATTTCTTTTCCTGCCTGAATAGAGTGTGGTGTTCCCTTCATCTGCTACCTAATGAAACCTACATATTTAATATACCTTACATATGGTGCCGTGACTCAGATGGCGTTTTTTGAGTTGGAAATGTTAGAGTTTCCTAACCACCCCTTTTCTGCAAGCCAAACTGCCTTGTGACACCACGCGAGACTTTTCACGAATACCATTGCTGGCCTTCAAATCCACGTACACACCACTTCTCTACTCTGGTCAGTGAAAATACTCTATGGCTCTCTGTTGCTCAATCTCTGTTCAGATGTGGCACTATGCCAGACAGCTCCTATGGCCTTCAGCCAAAAAGCTGGTCACCTCCAAATCCGATGGTGCTTGGTTTTGGGGGCTTGGCCATTTCTCTCTAGAGGACTCTGGGGGAAGACGGAACGCTGCTTCTGCCTGGTCAGCTTTCCTTCACTCATCAGACTGACTCTCCCACACATTTAATGTGGTGCTGCAAGTCATGCCTGAGCCGTGAAACCCCTCTGAAATGCCTCCTGTGTTCCCTGGATAGCCACCTAATATTTTTATCCTGTTCTCAGATTTAGACAATTTTTGCCTCTTCAATGGTACATGGTCAGAAATCTGTATACTTTCATGCTCTCTTTGCTTTCTGCTATTCATGTCCAACTTTCTATCTCTCTCGTTTTCTTTTCTACAACTTTTTGGATTGTGCCCTGAAGAGTGCAACATGGGCTGGGTCCAGGGGACCCCCTCTAGGTTCCTTCTCAAAAGCTAGCCAAACTAGGCTTGATTTTTTGCTCAGGCTTTCTTTGCATTTTTTTCAGAAATTTGCCATCTTGAGTAAACCATCTTGGCCACATGGTGGGTTAAGGGTTTGGCCCCATCCAACCCATACCCTTCCACCAAATTTACTACTCCTCCATCCATCTATTCTAATGTGCCTTGCTATCAAGTTGCTCTTTTTACAGACCCTGGTTACTGAGGCCCAACCATCTGATGTGCTTTGTTAGCAAAGATGTCTACACTTTATTGTCAAAAATTTTAGGTTTTGAGTTTTCCCTATTTTGTTTTGTGTTGTGTAGTCTAGTACGAACTACGTGATTCTAAAATATTGGGAATATCTATGCTAAGATTCTCACATCTAACAAGTTTTGTAATTGCAGAATATTTGGTCAATTCTGGATAAGGACCAGGTAAGCTCTACTTATTCTATTTGATCTCCTTGTTGCTTTAATTGGAAATAACAAAGGGCTTTTGTGGCTAAGATTGCAGTTCAAAGCCAGCCGGGGCTGAAAAATCCCTCAGACTCCATCTCCCAACTTACCTGTAAAGAGCCAGGCTGGAAGCATGGCTCGAGCCTCTTATCTCTAACCAGCAAACACTGAAAGTGGTACTATAACTCAAAGTGGTATAGTGCTAGCCTTGAGTAGAAGTGCTCAGGGACAGTGCCCAGGGCTTGAGTTCAAGCCTCCTTGAATATGAACTGAGACAAACCATCCCAGCAATGAGCACCTAAACTCAGCCAGTCTGGGGAACAAGGGAACATGGAGAGGACTATAAGGAGATGATATTATATCAGCCATTTTGTGGCTGCCCTTTCAAAATTAACCAGAGCTGGGAGATCAACAGAAGTAAGAAGACTGCCCATCTAATATCCATACCTGTCTACCTTTCAATTGGACAGGAATCTATATTCTTGCCTTTCTCACTTGACTTCTTCTCTACTTAGTTGCCAGATGTCAGAAGTAGCTAGGGACATTTCTACCAACATTTTCAGCCCCAAGTCCTGCCTCTTGCCATTTATTTGCTCTTTAGTATTTTATTTCAGTCCATCAATGCCTCATGAGACTCCTCCAGACTTCATCCAAGAGATTTGCCTCCTCCAGACTTCATCTAAGGACCCAGTGCCCAAGTGACAGATGTTGCCTGCTGCTTTCTCCCAGAGGGGACTACATCTCAGCCTTTTACCCCTACTGTCGATGCTCCTTGCAAACAGGAAGTAGCCAGAGAGAATCTTCGCCTTTTTTCATAATTGTCAAAAGGCTGGAATGTAAAGTCTGAACAGGGACACCTCCCTCCCTCTTGGCTATGTTTCTGAACAGTATCTGTTACATAGGTAACTGGCATACCTGGAAGCAGTCACCTCCCCCTCCTGCTAGGTCACATCCTGGGCCATCTCTGGTCACATGCCTCCCATCTGACCTTAGCAGGGTCCCAGACCCTGAGGTCACATATGGATCCAGTGTGGCCACACCTGGGGACTCAGCACTGTTAAATATTATAAGACAACGGGATCTTTGTGCCCTGGAACTGTCTAATCCCTTCGGTCTGGTTGGTGGCAGAAGGAGCTTGGGAGGTCCTGGGGGTGGGGGTCACCCCAGGGGGGTGGTACCCCCCAGGGGGACAGAGAACCTAGTCATCACTTAGTAAGGGTGCGAGCCCAGTTTGGAGCGTATTGGTATGGGTCACACTCTGGGTCTTCTCATCATGACGTCTTATGTGCGAGGCCAACCCTATTTTAAATCTTGACCTGTGATCTTAGGATCACAGCCTCCGGAGTAGATAGGATTATAGGCATGAGACTCTGGCACTGGGCCTCTGATTCTTTTTGGTATATTAGGGTTTGAATTCAAGGCCTTAGCCTTGCCAGTCAGGTCTCCTACCATGGGAGCCAAGCCTTTCTGTCTTGGGCATTTCTGAGATAGAGACTCAATATATGCTCAGGTTGGGCTGGATCATGGTCCTCCTGTGACAGGTGTGCACCATCATGTCTGGTCCTCTTTAGTTGGCATGCTAGACATGTAGCACCATGATCAGTCATCGGTTTAGATGGATTGTCCCAAACTCAGTCCACGACAGCCGATTCTTGACCACAGTTGAAGCTCTGGGTTGGACTTGGAACCATTGGACCTCAGTCTCCTCACAGGACACTTGTGAGGAAACAAAGATCAATACAGGGGGATCTCTGGGGCAGGGCCAGGCATAGAGAGAGGGGTTGTCAGATAAGGTTCTTGGCAATTTTGTGAGCATATGACAATAATATACCTGGAAAGGGCTCAGATGGGGCCTGTTATTTATTGTGCCACAGGTATGGGATTATGCAACAAAACATGGCTCTCTTTCATCCTGCACTATCCCCATGAGGAAGGGGATCCTTTACTGTTCAGTTTTGCAGGTGGGGAAAATGAGGCATGGAGGAGCTCCGTGACCTACTCATGACCCCCAGCTAACAGGAAGCTCGGTCTGACTTCTCTTCCATGCTCCCTAGGACAATGAGTGCTATTCTGTCCACTTCTTGTGGTTGGATGTCCACTTCTTATGGTTGGAAGTCCACTTCTTGTTGGTCATGGGCCTTGAACTCTGGGCGTGGGCGCTGTCCCTGAGCTCCTTAGCTCAAGGCTAGTGCTCTACCACTTGAGCTACTGTGCCACTTCCAGTTTTCTGGTGGTTCTTTGGAGACAAGAGTCTCACAGTCCCTCCTGCCCAGGCTGGCTATGAACTGTAATCTTCATATCTCAGTCTCCAGTGTAGTTACCATTATAGGCCCATGCCACCTGCACAAGGCTTAAGTGTAATTCTGACTTTCTCTCTCTCTTTCTCACAGGAATTTGTTGAATGGGTGCTGGAGAAGTTTGCCCAGCGTCCCTATGTGGCTGGGACCCAAGGTGGGCCTAGCTTTCTCACTCAGCCTGTTGAAATCATTCCCTGAAATCATTCCCCTCTGTGCCCAGGCTAGTCCATGATGGTTATTCATTGTCAGTCCATCTGGTGAGTCCTTCCTCACTATCCACTTTTAAGACTGTTAAAGGAAAGTGGATGAGGAGGCATCACATTGTCCAACCACACAGCACTATCCCGGGCCTCTGATCCTAACTGCCACCTATCTGGCCAGACCCTGACTATATGAAAATGAATTCACTCTATGTCTACTTTGCTTTGTTGGAGTGTGTCATTTCAGAAGTGAGGTGTTGTGCAGAGGAAAGACCCCAGAACTGACACCTCCTGGGGGACATTTGTTCTTATGACACAGCCAAGTCATTGCTGTGGATAAGGAGGAAGCCACCATCACACTGACCCGGGACTATGCTCAAAGGTAGGTAGTCTGTTGAAGTATCAAACTCAACCATGTCTGCTTCCCACTCACAACAATGGGAGTGCAGTGCGGGTGCCCCAACAATAGGTTAGGGGATTATGAATGGATGGTGGTGTCAGGTGTCAGTGGCTTCTGCCCATCATCCTGGCTATATGGGAGGCTGAAGGCTTATGGTTGTGACTCAGAGCCAGCCCAGGCAGGAGAGTCTGGGAGATACTTATCTCCCATAAACCACCTCCACCCCCACAAAAAAAGCCAGATGTGGTTCTGTGGCTCAAGGGGTAGAGCCTCAACCTTGAGTAAAAGAAGCTCAGGGATGACTGCGAGGCCCTGAATCCAAGCCCTGGGACTCACCAAAAAATAAAATAAAATAAATGAATAGTGGGCACCGGTTATCTTAATACCAAAAAGGATGGATTCATTCTTCTCTTTGGTACTTGTAGCCAAAGGTAAGGGCTTCCTTTGATGTTCCTCTAAACCTCTCCTTATCTCTATTATCTCTCCCGGCTTCAGTTGTAAGATAGAATTCATATCATCCCACTTAATGTGACCTTACATACCCTCTCCTACCCACCTTCTTTGAGGTAGGGATCCTGGATGTAATCACCACTGGGAGAATGAAGCACTAGAGAGATGAGAGAGATGGGGGTAGGTATCCCTGAAACTCATACTCTCACAGACACCCTCATCTAGGCCAACTCAGACTAGCCTTTTCCAAAGACATTTTATCTCCTTGGATTAACTGATCTAGGAGAGGAACTTGATCCCTTGTAAATGACTTGTAAATCCCTTGTAATCCCTTGTAAATGACTCTGTAGATGACATGAGATTAACAGAAGCTCAAAAGGAAGGCTCTGGTGCCCTTCACCTCTGGCTCAGACTCATGCCTGACATCCTGGCTACTCGGGAGGCAGAGCTCTGAGGATCAAAGATCAAAGCCAGCCATAAACTGAAAAGCCAGTGAGACTGTACTCTCCATGGAACCACCAAAAATTTAGAAGTGGAACTGTGGCTGAAATGGTAGAGCATCAGCCTTGAGCATGAAAATTCAGAGAGACAGCTCCCAGATACTCAGTTCAATCCCACACAAAGAAATGGCCCCATTTGTTGCCCCTAGACTTCCTGAGCCTTGAGTGTCTTTTCATGAAGTGTGATACAGCACCGGTCCCTGGGCAGTGTATCAGAGGCTTCAGACATTGGGTGGGGGAAGCCAGGCCTTCCTCTTTGTGTGTTCTCAACTTACACCAGCCAGAAGGCAGAGCATGACAAGGCCGGCATCCTGCAGAGCTGAGAAGATCCCCCTCTGCCAGGGCGATTGGAGCAGGCTTCTTAGAAGCAGCCCTTGAAAGGGGGTCTTGCTTAACAAGGAGGATCTGAAAGGAAGCACAGAGAGCAAAGATGCAGTAGATAAAGGACAACGTAGTGGAGTGTGTTCATTTCCAGCCAGGGCTGCTGGTGACAAACTCAGTAAAGATGTGCAAGATTGTCCCAAGACAGGCCCAAGGGGTCACAGAAGAACAGCTATTGAGGGTTGGGATTGTGTCTTAATAGTACTGGGCTTGCCTAGCTCACAGGAAATCCTGGGTTAGATTCCTAGGTCCTGTAAGTCAGAAAAAAAGCCAGAAGTGGTACAATGGCTCAGGTGGAAGAGTGCTTGCCTCGAGCAAAAGAAGCTCCTGCACAGTGCCTGGGCCCCAAGGTCAAGCCCCAGGACTGTCAACATAAAACAGCACTCCTAGGTACCTGGGTGACAGGTGGATGGTTATGCCCTGTAGCTCTTAGTAGATCCATCCATGCTTTGTGTCTCCTTTTTTGACAGGGGAGAGCTGGACACTCCTTCTGCCCAGAGCATCCCTAGACCCTCCCATTGTCTTCTACCAGGTCATGGAGTAGCTGGCCCCAAAAATCCTCATGTACCAGTTGGGTTGGACGGAGGAATACAGGGCAAGCCCCAGAACTTCTTTTGTGTCTGATCTGCCCTGGACGACCAGGCCATCCAGAGGAGGCGGATGGGAGTTTAAGAAGGGTAGTGATGTGAAGGGGCCCTTTAATACCCATAGCCCTACCCAAATTCCAACCCTCCCTTTGCTGTCCCCATGGGAGGTAGAGGAGTGTCTAGGTGGTAGTGTCTAGAGGAGAACTAGGTGGAAATTCTAAAGAATTAGACACAATAAGCCCTGAGCTGGTGGCTCATGCCTGCATCCTGGCTACTTGGGAGGCTGAGATCCACAGGATCTTGTTTCCCAGCCCAGGCAGGAAAGTCCCATGAGAGTCTCATCACCAATCTCCAACCAGAAGTGGTGCCATGTCTCAAGTGACAGAGCACTGGACTTGTGCAAAAATCATCATCAGGGACAGTACCCAAGCCCTGAGTTCAAGACCCTCAACCATAAAAAAACAAGAAAGAAAGACACCCCTTGCTTGCAAGAGATGGTGAAGTAGTGGGGTTGCTGTGGTTGAGAGATGAGGTGCAGGCCTCAGTGTACAGACATTTCTAAGAACTCCGCAGATATGCCCCAGTGTGAAGTTACAGGAGGGTGGGCGTTGCCTTTCCAAGAATTCCAGAGGTTGTGGTCTTAGGCCGGGAGAGGGCAAATGGGAGCAAGGATGGGAGGGTAGTGTCAATTATATTCTCTCCATCCAAAGAAGAAATGGTTTTGGATACTCGTGTCAAAGTCTGAAGTGAAGGGTGGCATATGCTTTGTAGCCTGACAAGTTGGGTTCCCCTGGGTGTTAGAAGGTGGCTGAAGCCAGGTGCTGCCACTGACTCACGACTGCCATCCTAGCTACTCAGGAGGCTGAGATCAGAGGATCACCGTTCAAAGACAGTTTGGGCAGGAAAGTCTGTGAGACTTTATCTTCAGTTAACCACCAGAAAACCAGAAGTGGCGCTGTGGCTCCAGTGGTAGAGCGCACACGTTCAGCTGAAGAGCTGAGGGAGTGTGCGCAACCCAAAGTTCAAACCCCATGACCGACAACCAAAAATAAGGTGGCTGAGTTTTCTTCATAGAATTGTGTACAGTAGGAAATGCCATGCTGTTTTATGAGCCATTCCAGATGTGTGAGAGGTTCTGAGGTTTGTCTACATTTGGTCTGAGGACAGTAGTGCCATCTTCTCGGGATTGGGATGATGAGCTGCTCAGGGACTGCTGAGGCCTTTGGCTACGTGTGTGTGTGTGTGTGTGTGTGTGTGTGTGTGTGTGTGTGTGTGTGTGTGTGTTTGTGTGTGTGTGTGTGTGTGTGTGTGTGTGTGTGTGTATTTTTCCCTCATCTCTCTGTCCACTTCCTGGGTGCCTGTCTGCCTCTTCCTGAACTCGGATGTTGCTCTCCTCCATGGCAATCTTGACGTTAGCCCACTATCAGCGTCCTAAATGAGTCCTAAATTGCCAGAGACCTGCATATTCCACCTTTTCTTTGTGGCCCAAGTCCGGCTGTCCATATCTTTGTCAGCTTCCAGGGGATTCTGGGTCAGCAGGGCTGGCTGGCATAGATTCTCCTCTGCCTCTTGGGGGGGGGTGCAGGGTCTGTCATGCTATGTCCCATCCTTTTCCTCAGCTGGGCCTCTGGATGCACGTCCCACTCCCAGCAGTCTGGCAGTGGAGTGGGAGAAGGGTGGTTCCCAGTGGCTCTGGCCAACTCAAGTTTGTTAGCTGACTAAAGGCTGCCCAATCAAGGATGATCTGGAAGTACATGGGAGGTGAGGCCAAGGTGGCTTGGAAATATTGGTCGGTGTCTAGGAAATGTTAAGGTACCTTATCGCAGGCAAGCCTATCTTCTGGCCCCACCTGGGCCTCTCAGTTCCTTCTAGACAATTCTGAATGCCCAGAATACAAAGCACACACTTTAGATTCCAGGGCCAGGGAACTGGCAGATAAGAGAATGGTATGGCCAATACCTCAATGTCCTGGGGCATTAGTCTTGACCTGGCTATGCCCCCATTTGCAGAAGAGAGTCTCACAGACTTTTCTAGCTGGGCTGCCTCTGAATGGCAATCCTCAGATCTCAGCTTCCTGAGGAACTAGGAATATGAGAGCATGAGCTATTAGAATCTGGCCACATTTTTCTTCTTGGCTAAAACATACTACCTCTCTCCCAGCGGAGTACCCATCTACAGCTACCGCTTCTACCAAAGGCTTCAGATGAAACCAAACCTCCTCCCCTGAGGACAAAGAAATGGGATCAGGTTTGAGCTTTATGTTCTCCACACAATCAGGAGATTACATGGAGGTCAGAGATCTAGGCCAGGGCAAATAGACAGCTGTTAGAACAGAAGAGAGTAAGAAAAGACACCCTTGCAGCTGGATGCCAGGGGCTCATGCCTATAATCCTACCTACTCAAGCAAGACCTGAGGTTCAATCAATATTCAAAGCTAGCCTGGGAAGTCTCTTATCTTCAATGAATTACTAAAAAGATGGGATGCAGAAGTACTGTAGCTCAAGTGGTATAGCACCAACCTTGTGCAAAAAAGCTAAAGGACCACCTAGGCTCTGAGTTCAAGTACCGGTACACACACACACACACACACACACACACACACACACACACACACATCCTTAGCAGGTGCCAGTGGCTAATATCAGCATTCTTAGCTACTCAAGAGGCTGAGCTCTTAGGGTGGCATCTTGAAGCCAGCCCAGACAGTAAAGTATGTGAGACACTTCTGTCTACTAAACTACTCAAAAAGATGAAAGGTGAGCTGTGGTTCAAGTGTTAGAGTGTTAGCTTTGAGCAAAGTAAAAAAGCTCAGGGACAGTGCCAAGATCTGAGTTCCAGCTCTATGTTTTTTTTTAAAAGACACCCCCACACCAGTCAGTCCATAAATACAGATTTTGTTCACCCTAGATCTCACTTCTGCTCCTGCCACTTCCACAACACAAGTGGCTTGTGTGTGGCCAGCACTGGTTTAAGAAGTGAACTTACACAAGGGGGCATAGGCAGTTTAAGGCTAATGCCCCAGAACATTGAGGTACTGGCCATACCATTCTCTCATCCCCTAGTTCCCTGGCCATGGAATCTAAACTGTGTGCTCTGTATTCTGGGCATCCAGAATTGTCTAGAAGGAACTGAGAGGCCCAGGTGGGGCCAGAAGATAGGCTTGCCTGCAATAAGGTACCTTGACATTTCCTAGACACCGACCAATATTTCCAAGCCACCTTGACCTCACCTCCCATGTACTTCCAGATCATCCTTGATTGGGCAGCCGTTAGTCAGCTAACAAACTTGAGTTGGCCAGAGCCACTGGGAACCACCCTTCTCCCACTCCACTGCCAGACTGCTAGGAGTGGGACGTGCATCCAGAGGCCCAGCTGAGGAAAAGGGTGGAACATAGCATGACAGACCCTGTCCACCCGTATAGGCAGGGGAGAATCTATGCCAGCCAGCCCTGCTGACCCAGAATCCCCTGGAAGAAAAACTGTGGCTTAAGATTGCTAGCTCTGAATGAAAAGGGGGAGGGACAGAGCCCAGGTCGTGAGTTCAAGCCCTAGTACCAAGATGCGTACATGAGCACGTGAACACACATACACATACAACACTCACTCATTCACACACACACACACACACACACACACACACACAGCGGTGGTAATAATGAGCTGAGATAGAACTAGGAAGGCACCATTGCCAATAATGAATCATTTATTAGGTTCAGCTCCCTTGTTGTCTACCAGAAGGACCCTTGAATTAATTGTAGCAGGTTATTTCAACACTGGAACATAGTCTAACAAAGACAGGATAAGTGCAGGGAACTTGTTCTGTCACCGGAGGTGGCACAAATGAAGGCTTCCCGTCAAAACAGCACTGGAGAGAGAGATAGCTTGGGGTACAAAGAGGCCTTTTTCTCCTGGCCTTCAGAGCCTGCCCACACTCTTCCTCACTAATTGACCCAGGTGGAGTTATTTGTTACACAGCTGTATTACACAGCTCTACAGGAGTGAGGCCTTTTGTCTGCCTGTTCGAAAAATGAGGCAGACTTCCTCCAGCAGTCTGTGGTGCAGAGAACTCCTCTGGGAATACTGGGAACAGTGAGGGGAGCCCTGAAACATGCACTGTCTTGAAAGCACTGTTTGTGCTATGAAATCATTCTATTCAAAACAAATTTCCTAGCTGGGTGCCTTTAATCATAGGGACTCTGGACTTCACCAATAGAAATGCATGCACACATACATGGGGAGACACGGAGTTACTTGTTTTTGTTGTTGTTGTTGTTTTGTTCAGTTTTTGGCCGGTCCGGGTTGTATTATGAGCCTAGGCATTGTCCCTGAGCTCGTTTTGCTCAAGGGTAGCATTCTGCCCTTGAACCATAGCCCCACTCATGATGATTTTTATTCTGTTGATCCCTCAGAAATAAGAGTGCTGTGGACTTCCTGTCCCAGTTGAATTCAAACTGGTATACTCTACCTCCCAGACTCCTGAAAGGCTAGGATTACAGGTAGGAGGAAATGACACATGGCTTTCTTTTCTTCTTGTTCTTTTTTTCATTGTGACAAACTGAAATATTCACAGTGTCATTCTAATGAATTGCATTTCGAAGTAAACTACCCAGGCCTGGAGTTCGAATGCCAGGGCTGCCACCTACAAATGGAGGGAAATCTTGAGAAAATCTTTCCTGTTCATGTGAATGCTTAATGGAATGTTATAAAAGTAACAATTAATTTTGCAATTAGTTCATGATTCTCTTACAGAATGCACACAAATAGTATTGGATTATGTCTTCCATTCTAGCACCTTTGTATGATTCTCCCAATAAAGAATACTGACTACTTTTACATTAATGCTTTAATATGTATTCAACCATGATACTTCATTAAATGGAGGCATACTTTAATAATAATTCAAAATATATAATTTAATTTCCTCACATTCTCTCTCATATATATTGCAAACTACACATCTATCTATCTATCTATCTATCTATCTATCTATCTATCTATCTATCTATCTATCTATCTATCTATCTATCTATATCTATCAATCACTCCTATGGCTTGTTTCCAGGTCTTCAGAACTGGCTGACAGCTTAGTTTGCAGTAGACTTTTGAACTACAACTGACTCTTTCATGAATTGGGCATTGTGGGCTGGGAGTTCAAATCCCAGAATAGCCAAAATATTATATGTGACGTCAGAAGCCAATTTTGACACATTTTTTCCTTCTATGTGAATGTCCTGAGTCTCAGTATGGTATATAATCCTTATGCAAATATATCCATGTGATAAGATGTAATAAATGAAATAAATGTTATAATGTAATAATAGTAAATAAAATAAAAAATTAAGGGTAATAAATGTCATATGGAGTAAACCCATGTATGTAAAGAGATCTCATATATAAATATTTTTTTTACTGCTGTGGCTTGAATTTGGGCCCTAGAAAATGGGCTGAAATTCTTGTCTTCAACGATGGTGAGCTTTCTCTCTCCCCCACAGTGCCACCTAGTTACCCAGACCCTGAGTTCAAATCCCAGACCTGCCAGAAAAATGGTGCAAATTCCAAGCCAAGGACTTAATACTTTTTGGCCAGGCCTGGGTCTTGAAGTCAGATCATGGCAACTCTGCCTCAGATTCAATCATCCCAGGCTGGGGTGCAGCCTCTGGACCCACAGCCTATTTGAGATCCTAGGAACTGTGTTCAAATCTTGGGACTGGCATAAAAAAACAACAGAGAAGTGCTGGGACTAAGCTCAGCAATAGAGTGCTTGCCTTGCATGGATAAGGCCTTGGGTTCGATTCCTCATCACCACATAAGCAGAAAAAAGCCAGAAGTAGTGCTATGGCTCAAGTGGTAGAGCGCTAGCCTTGAGCTCAAGAGTTGAGGGACAGCACCCAGACCAAGAGTTCTGGCCCCAAAACCGAAAAATGAAAAAAGAAAAAAGGAGAGGTGCGGGGAAAAGGAGAAGGATAAAACTGGGTAGGTCCAGAAGGCGGTTTTATATTGTTTTTTTTCCTTTGCATTGCAACCATCCTTTGTCTAAATGACAGGACCCAGAAAGTGTACATGACCTTCAACTGCTGAAGTTTGATGGGCTATCAGGGAAGCCATAGCCAAAACCAGCAACCTAGGTCTGGGATGCGAATCCCAGGACTGCCACGTATGAATGGTAGGATATCCTAAGAAACTCATTGCGATATACATCCATATGAATGGAATGTTGTAAGGTAGCAATTACATTAGTAGTTAGGGTATGATTATATTGTAAAATTATACACAACAATTATAATACATTGACTAATTTTCAATTAATACTTTGGTAGGTATTCAACCATAATGCTAAAATAACAGAAGGAATACTTTATTGATAATCTATGTATAATTAAATAATATACAGACCTCTCTGTCTTGTTTTATACATACATACACACACACACACACACACACATATGTAACAATCTACATATCTATTTCTACACTTGTCATTCCTGGAGCTCAGTGGTAGAGTGCTCGTCTAGTATGTATGAAACCCTGGGTTGGATTCCAGACTATCACCTGCACAGAAAAAGCCGGGAGTAGTGCTGTCACTCAAGCAGTCAAGCACTGGCTATGAGCATGAAAACTTAGGGACTGTGTCTAGGCCCTTACTCAAGCCCCAGGATTGGCACCAAATACAAGTTTGAATGTTCTGACTGCAAGTATAGAAGGCCAAGATTTCAAATACCTCATCACAGAGCAAGTTGCGAGACTGAAGCTGACGGCTGCCATTTAACAGCCAGAGGTCAACATCTGCAACCCAGCACCATTGAACTAGATGCTGCTGGCTCACCCCTTGCTGCTCGGGGGAAGAAATCAGACACTGGTGGGTTGAAAATTCAGCCTTGGCAGGAATTCTGTGAGTCTCTGAGCTGTGCTTCAAGGTGGTAGAGTTCTAGCCTTGAGGAAAAGATTTTAGGACAGTACCTCCAACCTATGAGTGCAATCCCCGAGACTGATGACCCTCCCCACAAAAAACATGGTTAGATGTGAACTTGTGTGGTTTGAGACGTGTATCTGAAAGAATGGTGATACTGATGAAAGCACCCTAATTCTAATGAGAGTTGGTGGGATACAGCTATGTGATGAATCCTTCTTGGGGTGCGGGGTGTTGAGTCCTTCACGGGGTGCTGGGCTGTTCATGGGGTATTGTGTGCTGAATCCTTCACAGGGTGCTATGGGCTTAATCCTTCACGAGTTGTATTCTTTCATCTGGTCCTTATAAGAACAACACAAGTAAGATGATTGTGCAGATGGGAAAGTTGAGGCTCAGATATGTCCCCAAGGCATGACCAAATTTATGTATAAACTGAGCTCTAGTGACTTGTCTACTGTCTTGTTTTGGTTTAGTTTTCTCCGTCATGAACATTGAACTCAGAGCCTAGGTAATGACTTTCTTCTTGGGCTCATGGCTAATGTTCTACCATGTGGAGCCCAGGACCTCCTTGCAGCAAAGTGTCACCGCTTAGGTATCTTTAGCTGAGGACTATCATCCGGCCTGCTTAGGAAGCTGAGGATCTCGATTCAAAACTATCCCAGATCACAGTCCAAAGTAAGCCTGGGCAGCAAATTCCTTGAGATGGTTATCTCCAATAAATCACCAGAAATACTGAAGGGGCGATGTAGCTCAAATGGTAGAGCATTAGACTTGAGCTGAAGAGCTCAGAGACAGCACCCAGGCCCAGACGTCAACTCCTCCAACTTACAAGAAAAGAAAGAGTAACTTGAAGTGGACTGCTGGTAATGTTTCTTAGGGGTAGACTGCTTTTCATGTGTGAAACCCTGGGTTTGAATCCTCAGTACCATATCCCTAGAAAAAAAGCCTGAAGTGGTTGTGTGGCTCAAGTGGTAGAGTGCTGTCCTTATATAGGAGAGACTTAGGTATAGTGAGGTCCTGAGTACAAGCACCAGGACTGGTGTATGCACACACACACACACACACACACACAAACACACACACACACACACACACACGCACACACACACACACACACACACACACACACACACACGGAGGTACTGTTGCAAATAATGATTTATTTCATTATGTTCAGCTCCCTAATTTTCTGCCAGAAGGACTCTTGAATTAATGGTAGCAGTTTGTTTCAACACTGAAACATAGTCTTACAAAAACAGGATGAGTGCAGGGAACATGGCTTGCCAAGGGAGGTGGCACAAATGAAGGATTCCGTGAAAACAGAGGACTGAGGAAAGCGATAGTTTGGGATACAAAGAGGCCTTTTTCTCCTGACATTAAGAGCCTGGATACACCCATCCTCACTAATTGGCCCGGATGAATTGTTTGTTACACAGCTGTACAGGAGTGAGGCTTTTTGTCTGCCTCTTCCAACAATGAGGCAGACTTCCTCCAGCAGCCTGGGGTATGGAGAATCCCTCAGGCTACACTGGGGACAGTGAGGGGAGCCCAGAACATGCACTGTCTTGAAAGCAATCTCTGTGATATGACAGCATTCTACTCAAAGCAGATTTCTTTTTTCTTTTGTTTTAATTGTGAAAATACTGTACAGAGGGGTTACAATTACATGGGCAAGATAATGAGTACATTCCTTATCAAGAATTGTATCCTCCTCCTTTGTTTTCTAATCCCATCTCTTCCAATCATCCTCCACCCCTGCACTGTATCCTCTTTCCGCCCTCCCCCAATCAAAGTTGAAAAGTTCATTTTCGACATAACAACTTGTAAATCTCATTGTTGCAATGTGTCCACATGTATCTCAATTTAAACGATTTGTTTTTCCCTTCCATTCCACAAATTATACCAACATCAAATACACTGAAAGCAGGTGTTATCTCTGAGGGAACAACATACAAAGCAACAAAGAAATAATTTTTTTTAATATTATTTTATTTTATTTGAGAACATACTGTACAGAGGGGCTACAATTACATGGGCAGGATAATGCATACATTTCTTACCAAGCATTGCAGCCGCCTCCTTTGTTTACCCTTCACCTCCCTTCCCAGCCTCCCCCCTCCCCCCACCCAATTATACCCCCCTCCTCCCCCCCCCACCGACTTGGTAAAGCTGGTTTTGACATGACATTTTGTACTTCTCATTGTTGCAACAGGTCCACCTGAATCCTTAAACGACTTCTTTGCCCCCATCTCCTCCACATGTAATACTGATATCAAATATAGTGAAAGCGGGGGTTACACTGTGGGGGAGGGACATACAAAGCAACAAAGAAATAATCTTATAAATGCGTTAGAAACATATGCATGAAAGAAACGAAAACATTAAAATACATATTTAAGGGTTCATTTTCCTAACATCACATTATCTGACCTTTTCTGCTTGACTCATACCTATACTAGATATTGCAAATAAGGGAAACCATGGGACCTATGCTTCTTTGGGCCTGGCTTACTTCACTTAATATAATTATTTCCAAGCCTTTCCATTTCCTAACAAATGGGGAAATGTCATTCTTTCTGATGGAGGCATAGAATTCCATTGTGTATATATACCACATTTTCTTGATCCATTCATCTACTGAGGGGCATCTGGGTTGGTTCCATATCTTAGCTATGGTAAATAATGCTGCAATAAACATAGTTGTGCTGGTAGCTTTAGTGTGGTCTTGTTTGTAAACATTTGGGTAAATGCCCAAAAGTGGGATTGCTGGATCATAGGGGAGATGTATGTGAAGTCTTTTGAGGAACCTCCATACTGCTTTCCAAAGTGGTTGAACAAGTTTACATTCCCACCAACAATGAAGTAAGGTTCCTTTCTGTCCACATCCCCTCCAGCATCTGTTGTTGTTAGAGTTCTCGATTTTTGCTGTTCTAACTGGAGTGAGGTGATATCTCAATGTTGTTTTGATTTGCATTTCTTTTATGGCTAGGGATGTTGAACATTTCTTCATGTGTCTATTGGCCATCCTTCTTTCTTCTTCAGAGAAGCTTCCCTTTAAGTCTTTCACCCACTTATTTATTGGGCAGTTGTTTCTTTGAGGATTTGTTGTTGGGGGATTTAATTTTTTGAGTTCCAAGTATATTTTAGATATGAGACCCTTGTCCGTTGTATGGCTAGTAAAGATCTTCTCCCAATCGGTGGGCTTTCTATTGATCTTGCTAGCTATGTCATTTGCCCTGCAGAAGCTCTGCAACCGTATGCAATCCCATTTGTCCAACCTTTCTTTGATTTGTTGTGCTTCCGGGTCTCTATTCAGAAAATTTCGGCCTGAGCCAAGGAGACCTAAGGTTTCTCCTATTCCATCCTGTAATGTTTTCAGAGTGTCTGCTTTCAGTTCAAGGTCTTTGATACATTTGGAGTTGATTCTGGTGCAGGGTGATATATAAGGGTCTAGCTTTAGTTTTCTACATGTAGTTAACCAATTTTGCCAGCACCATTTACTGAAGAGGCTGTCTTTCTTCCATTCTATTGTTTTAGCTTCCTTATCGAAGATTAGATGGCTATAGGTCTGTAGGTTCATTTCTGGGTTTTCAATTCTATTCCATAGGACCTGAGGTCTGTTCTTATGCCAATACCAAGCTGTTTTGATTACTACGGCTTTATAGTAGAGTTGAAAATTTGGTATTGATATTCCTCCAGCAGTGTTTTTTCCGTTGAGGAGCATTTTTGCTATTCGGGGTCTTTTATTGTTCCATATGAATTTTTGGATTGCCTCCTCTATTTCCTTGAAGAATGAGGGTGGAATTTTGATAGGTATCGCGTTGAATTTGTAGACAGCCTTGGGAAGTATTGCCATTTTCACGATGTTACTCTTGCCAATCCAGGAGCATGGGAGGTTTTGCCATTTTTTAAGTTCTGTGTTGATTTCCTTTTTCAAGATTTTAAAGTTTTCATCATAGAGGTCCTTCACTTCTTTGGTTAAGTTAATTCCTAGGTATTTTATTTTTTGTGGGGCTATTACAAATGGAGTTGCTTTCCTAATTTCAGCCACACTTTTCTCATTGTTGGCATATAGAAAAGCCATTGATTTTTGGGGGTCAATTTTATAACCTGCTACTTTGCCAAAGTTTTGAATCAGCTTGAGTAATTTGGGAGTGGAGTCCATGGGGCCCTTTAAATACAAGATCATGTCATCTGCAAAGAGGGAGAGTTTTATTTCTTCTTTCCCTATTTGGATCCCCTTTATGTCTGCATCTTGTCTTATTGCTGTAGCTAGGCATTCTAATACTAGATTGAAGAGAAGTGGAGAGAGTGGGCATCCTTGTCTTGTTCCTGAGTTAAGAGGAAATGGCTTTAGTTTTTCACCATTGAGTATAATGCTGGCTGTAGGTTTGTCATATACAGCCTTTATTGTATTGAGGAATGTTCCATGGATTCCTAATTTTTCCAGAACCTTCATCATAAAGGGGTGTTGGATCTTGTCGAATGCTTTTTCTGCATCTATTGAGATAACCATGTGGTTCTTATTCTTGCTCCTGTTGATGTGATGAATAATATTAATTGATTTGCATATATTGAACCAGCTTTGCATCCCTGAAATGAATCCTGTTTGATCATGGTGTATGATTTTTTGGATGAATTGTTGAAGTCGATTGGCCAAAATTTTGTTGAGAAGTTTTGCATCAATGTTCATCAAAGAAATGGGTCTATAGTTCTCTTTCTTTGATGAGTCCTTGCCTGGTTTTGGGATGAGGGTTATGATGGCTTCATAGAATGTGTTTGTTAGTGAGCTTTCTCTTCCAATTTCGCTGAAGAGTTGGAGGAGTATTGGTGTGAGCTCTGCTTTGAAGGCCTTGTAAAATTCCGCTGTAAAACCATCTGGTCCTGGACTTTTCTTAGCTGGGAGGTCTCTTATTGCTGTTTCTATTTCAATGCTTGATATGGGCCTGTTAAGCTGGTTTAACTCATCTTGGTTTAGTTTTGGCATGTCAATATTTGCTAGGAAAAGGTCCATTTCTGTCAAGTTCTCAAACTTTTTAGCATAAAGTTTTGAGAAGTATTCCCTTATAATGTTCTGAATCTTGGTTGTTTCTGTGGTGATGTTTCCATTCTCATCTCTGAGTTTATTAATTTGGGTGTGTTCTCTCCTTTTTCTGATTAGATTTGCTAAGGGTCTGTCAATTTTGTTAAGTTTTTCGAAGAACCAACTCTTTGTTTTGTTGATTCTTTCTATAGTTTTTTTGGATTCTAATTCATTTAATTCTGATTTAATTTTGATTATTTCTTTCCGTCTACTGGGTTGGGGTTTATCTTGCTGCTCTTTTTCAAGGAGGTTTAGATGTGTCATTAAATTGTTAGTTTCCGATCTCTCCAATTTGTTGATGTAGGAGCTCAGAGCTTTAAACTTGCCTCTGAGTACTGCCTTTGCTGTGTCCCAGAGGAGCTGGTAATTTGTGTGTTCATTTTTGTTGAATAGCATGAACATTTGAATTTACTTTCTAATCTCTTCCATGACCCACTCATGATTCAGCAGTGTGTTGTTCAGCCTCCATGTGATACCGGACTTTCTTTGGTGGCTTTTGGTGTTGAGTTCTAATTTTATTCCCTTGTGGTCAGAGAGAATGCAAGGTATAACTTCAATGTTTCTGAATTTAGACAACTTTGCTTTGTGGCCTAAAATGTGGTCTATTTTAGAAAACGTTCCATGTGCTGCTGAGAAGAACGTGTATTCTGATGCTGCTGGGTGAAATGTTCGATAAATGTCTGTTAAGTCTAGTTGATCTATGCAGCTGTTTAGATCTGCGGTTTCTCTGTTGAGTTTTTGCCGAGTTGATCTATCTAGTGGGGAGAGTGGTGTGTTAAAATCCCCAACAATTAATGTCTTTGGATCTATATGGGATTTGAGGGAAAGTAGTGTTTCTTTGATAAATTTGGGTGCTCCATTGTTTGGCGAATAGATATTTAGAACTGTAATATCCTCCTGAAGGGGAGATCCTTTAATTAGTATGTATTGACCTTCTTTAACTCTTCTCACGAATTTTAGTTTGAAGTCTATTTTATCTGATATTAGGATTGCAACTCCCACCTGTTTATGAGGGCCGTTTGCTTGGTAGATTTTGTTCCAGCCTTTAACATTGAAGATGTGTTTGTTTTTACGGGCAAGATGTGACTCCTGCAGGCACCAGATAGAAGTGACTCCTGCAGGCAGCAGATAGAAGGGTCTTGTTTTTTAACCCAACTAGACAGTCTATGTCGCTTAATTGGAGAGTTCAGTCCGTTAACGTTAAGAGATAGTACTGAGAGGTATTTTGGAGTTCCTGCCATGTTATCCACCTTCTTGGGGGCTGCAGAAACTGGGTTCTTCCTAAGGTTCTTGGATTCTCAGTTTGGGTGCAGTTTCTTGGCCTTTGTTTCGGTCTTGTTGGTTTTCTATGTGTAGGACATCTTTAAGAATCTTTTGTAGGGCTTGTTTGGTGGAGATGTATTGTTTCAATTTTTCTTTGCTATGGAAGTTTTTTATTTGGCCTTCAGTTATGAAGGAGAGTTTAGCAGGGTACAGTATTCTTGGTTGATAATTATTTGTTTTTAGGGCATGGCATACGTCATTCCAGGCTCTTCTTGCTTTGATTGTCTCTGCTGAGAAATCTGAGGTAATTCTAATTGGTTTCCCTTTGTAGGTGATTACCCTTTTCTCCCTGACAGCTTTAAGGATCTTTTCCTTGGTCTGGGTTGATCCTGTGTGGATTATAATGTGACGGTGGGATGTCCTATTCTGGTCTGGTCTATTTGGGGTTCTAAAAGCTTCTTGTTTCTGAATAGGCCTATCTTTTTGTATGTTTGGGAAGTTCTCTGCTAGGATCCTGTTAAACAAATTTCCTAGACCATTAACTTCTGTTTATAGGTGCTCCTCTACACCCATTATCCTTAGATTGGGCCTTCTGATGGTGTCTTCCAGGTGTTGGATAGACCTATCATATTTCTTGGACTTGTCTTGGATTGTTGTATGTTCTTTCTCTATAATATCTAGGCTGTATTCAATCCCTGAGATTCGATCTTCTGCATGGTCTACCCTGCTGTCAAGACTCTCTACTTTGTTTTTATCTCTTTTCCTTCTAATTGGTCAGCTTTGATGGCTTCAAGTTCTTTGTTGAAGCTCTGTTTTAGGTCTTGTATGAATTTCTTTACTTCCTTAATTTGGTGTTCAGTGTTTGTTCTCAAATCACTTAGTTGATTGGTTATGGTTTCTTTGAACTCCCATTCCTTCTGTTGGGTTCCATTCAGCATTCCCTTTGTGGTCTCCCTGACTTCCTTCAGCTCTTTGTTAATGGATTCCATGAATGCTTTAGTGATCTTTGTGTATTCTCTACCTAGTCTCTCAATTCCTGAATTACTCTTTGATTAGCTTCTTCCCGTCTGTGGGATTTTTGCAGTTCTCTTTCTTCCCGTTCGTGGGAATCCTGCAGTTCTCTTTGAGTGTTCTCTGCCTGCTCACGCCATTCCTCCCTTTCTCTTTGAGCATTCTCAAGTTGTTCGCGCAAATCCTGTATCAGTTTTTGAGTAGCTTCCTCACGCTTATGATATTCCTGTATAAACTTCTGGGATGCCTCCTCTCTCTCCCTATCACGCTCATACAGAGTCCTTTGTACATTGTCACACTTCTCATTTATCATGTTTGCTATTAGTGTTTGTAGAGCTATTTGGGAACTCTCCTCTGGATTATTCTTTATCTGTTCTAATCCCTGATTATCAAGATTGGGAATTGAGATACACGAATTTGCCATTTTTCTTGTGTTTTCCGGCTTACTTGGCCCATTTGAGATGAAGATTGCACCAGTTTTGTGCTAGAACACTATCTTAATGCAACCATCACCCAAAGTTTGCGTTTGTACAGTCAATAGTCTACAGATACAATCTAGTTCAACAGATACATCTATTCAACATCAAACAACTATATGTTAAAGTACTTTGAACCCCAGAAAAGAATTTGGAAAACCAGAAATTATTATGATTAGGGAGAGATGTGGGTAAAAAATAGGAATGGATTGGTGTGGGGGGGCACAGGGAGGGTTAACTATGTCCTAATCACAATGCAGGAAATGGGTTGGGTAGGATGCAAGTAGAGAGAGAGAGAGACCAGAAAAAAAATAGAAACGTAAAAATTAATGTTATTATAGAAGTTAAAAGACGGTCTATTTAGAGAGGAATGTGAATATGTTTCGAGAAGGGGAGGGACATAGAGGAGATGTGAAAAGCTTTAAGGATGGGAAAGGGAGAAGAAAAGATCAGAAGTTCAGTAGAGCTAGACAAAAAACAAAAAGATAATTAAGAAAGAAAGAAAAAGAGAAAGAAGACAAGACGAGAAAGGAAAACGCTCATTCACATATTCCTAAAATAAAAATTATAAGAAGAGAAAAAAAAAGTTACTGGAAAACAATTATTTTTTCAGAAGAGGCAGAAATTAAAGATTAATAAAAGTTTTAGAAGGGAAAAATATATATATACAAGGTAGCAAAAAACAAAAAACAAGCAAAAAAAGAAAAGAAGAAGAAGAGAAAAAAAAGAAAAAAAAACAGTCTTTTGATTTTTTTTTTTGGGGGGGGGAGGAGTGGGAAGAATCCTGTATCTCCCTTTTGTCTTTAACCAGTCTCTTGTTGGAGTCTCTGGTCAGCTTGAGGTCCTGTGGCTTGATTGGTTTCTTAAGTCGGTTGGTTGGAAGAGGCAGAAAAATTCTCTGCTTTACCCAAGATTTTGAGATCCCCCTCCCAGGTTAGTTTAATGGGAGGGTGATCTGCTTTGAGAGTCACAAAAGAGGGGGATGTGGTGATGGGGCTAGGTTCTGGGTAGAGTTGAGGCCTTTCAACAAACAGTAGCTTTTCCCTGGGGCTATTTTGTGATAAAACTCACAGCGCCCAGCCTAGAACCATTCTCAGGGTTTCTGTTTTTCAATTGATTGTGGTGGCTGCTAGAGGGAGGGGCAGCCTCTGGCTCTGGTTAACCAGTGAGGCAAGGCACTCCTATGGCTGGTGCCTGAGCTGGGTGACTTTTCCCTGGATGGAGCTGAGTCTGGCAGGTCACTTCACCGTTAAGTTCTTGTGTCCTGCTAAATGACTCGTTTTATTCCAAGGCCTGAGCTGGAGCTAGCAGCTCCTCCGAGCTTTGTCGGTATCCAAGATGGAGATCACCGGTGCTGGGGGGGAGGGGTAGCCTTCCCTCCTCTGCTTCCTGAGAAGGAGTGAGGATGTTGGGCTTCTACTCACGTCGAGTCTTGGATCCTGGGTCGTCTCTGGTCTGCAAACAGCAGGATGAAGATTTCCGCTCCTTGTCAGTTCTTGGTGTTGAGTAGAATCCGCTCGTCCGCTGCGTCTGGCTCCTTCGTCCCCGACTCTCTGTGTCTCAGGTATGACCCCGCGGCGGTGTTCGCTGCCGCGACCCTGCCGCCGTAGTGGCAGCTGCTGTGTTTCCTTGGCTTCCCCTCTCTTGTCTAACTCTCTGTACTATGATGGCACACTTGGTGTGATTCTCTGACTTAGGACTGTTCACTAGAACTCTAAAATTGCTTTCTATGCGAGAGCTTGTTCAGATTCCAGCATCTCCTCCGCCATCTTCCCGAAACTCACGAAATAATTTTTTTTGATCCGGCTGTGGGGCCTGAAATCTGGGTCTGGGCACTGTCCCTCAGCTCTTCAGCTCAAGGCTAATGCTCTACCAATTGAGCCAGCGCGCCACTTCCGGCCCTTTTCTTTTTGCTTATGTGGTGCTGAGGAATCAAACCCAGAGCCTCATGAATGCAAGACAAGCGCTCTACCACTGAGCCAACTTCCCAGCCCAAGAAATAATCTTTTAAGTGTGTCAGAAACAATTGCATGAAAGAAAAAAAATTCAATACATAACTTAGGGTTCATTTCCCTCACATCAACTTATATGACCTTTTCTGCTTGACTCAGACATACACTAGTTATTGCAAATAAGGGAAAGTATGGGACCTATGTTTCTTTGGGCCTGGCTTACTTCACTTAATATAATTGTTCCAAGTCTTTCCATTTGCTAACAAATCAGGCAATGTCATAGTTTCTGATGGAGGCATAGAATTCCATTGTGTTTATATACCACATTTTCTTGATCCATTCATCTACTGAGGGGCATCTGGGTTGGTTCCATATCTTAGCTATGGTAAATAATGCTGCAATAAACATAGTCGTGCAGGTAGCATTAGTGAGGTCTTGTTTGTGTACATTTGGGTAAGTGCCCCAAAGTGGGATTGCTGGGTCATAGGGGAGCTCTATGTGGAGTCTTTTGAGGAACCTCCATACTGTTTTCCAAGGTGGTTGAACAAGTTTACACTCCCACCGACAATGCAGTAAGGTTCCCTTCTGTCCATATCCCCTCCAGCATCTGTTGTTATTAGAGTTCTTTATTATAGACATTCTTTCTGGGGTGGGGTGGTATCTCAATGTTGTTTTGATTTTATGGTTAGGGACGTTGAGCATTTATTCATGTTCTATTGGATATCCTTCTTTCCTCTTTAGAGAATTTTCTCTTTAAGAGTTTAGCCCACTTATTTATTGGTCAGTTGATTCTTTGAGATTTTGTTGTTGGGGGATTTAATTTTTTGAGTTCCAGGTATATTTTAGATATGAGACCCTTGTCTGTTGTATGGCCAGTGAAGATCTTCTCCCAATCCATGGGCTGTCTATTGATCTTGCGAGCTATGTCCTTTGCCATGCAGAAGCTTTGCAATTTCATGCAATCTCATTTGTCCAACTTTTCTTTCATTTGTTGTGTTTCTGGGTCTCTATTAAGAAAATTTTGGCTTGTGCCAAAGAGACCTAGGGGTTCTGCAAAACCATCTTGTAATGATTTCAGAGTGTCTGCTTGACTCCGAGGCCTTTGATCCATTTGGAGTTGATTCTGGTGCAGGTTGATATATAAGGGTTTACTTTTAATTTTCTCCAAGTAGTTAACCAATTTTTCCAGCAACATTTACTGAAAAGGCTATCTTTCTTCGATTCTATTTTTTAACTCCTTTATCGAAGATTTGATGACTATAGGTCTGTAGGTTTATTTCTGTGTTTTCAATTCTATTCCATTGGTCCTGAGCTCTGTTCTTGTGCCAGTGCCAACTGTTTTGATTAGTATGGCTTGTAGTTGAGTTTGAAATTTGGTATTGATATTGCTCCAGCACTGTTCTCTCTGTTGAGGATCGTTTTTGCTATTCCCGTTCTTTTATTGTTCCATATCTATTTTTGGATTGCCTCTTCTAATTCATTGAAGAATGAGTTTGGAATATTGATAGGTATCACATTGAATTTGTAGATAGTTTTGGGAAGTATTGCCACTTTCACAATGTTGATCTTCCCAATCCAGTAGGGTGGGAGTTTTTACCACTTTCTACATTCTGGTTTGATATCCATTTTCAGGTTTTTAAAGTTTTCATCATAGAGGTCCTTCACTTATTTGGTTATGTTAATTCCTAGGTATTTTATTCTTTGTGGTGCTATTACGAATGGAGTTCCGTTCCTAATTTCAGCCACACGTTTCTCATTGTTGGCATATAGAAAAGCCACTAATTTTTGAGGGTTAATTTTATACCCTGCTACTTTGCCAAAATTTTGAATCATCTTGAGTAATTTAGGAGAGGCATCCGTGGGATTTTTTAAATACAAGATCATATCATCTTCAAAGAGGGAGAGTTTTACTTCATCTTTCCCTATTTGGATCCCCTTTATGTCTGCATCTTGTCTTATTACTGTAGCTAGGCATTCTAATACTAGAATGAAGAGAAGTGGAGAGAGTGGACATCCTTGTCTCATTCCTGAGTTAAGAGGAAATGGCTTTAGTTTTTCACCATTAAGTATAATGCTTGGTGTAGGTTTGTCATATACAGGCTTTATTTTATTGAGGAAGGTTCCCTGGATTCCTAATTTTTCCAGCACCTTCATAATAAAGTGTGTTGGATCTTGTCAAATGGTTCTTCTGCATCTATTGAGATAACCATGTAGTTCTTATCCTTGCTCCTGTTGATGTGATGAATTGTGTTACTGGATTTGAGTATATTGAACCAGCTTTGCATCCCTGAAATGAATATTGTTTAATCGTGGTATATGATTTCTTGGATGAATTTTTGAAGTCGATAGGCCAAAATTTGGTTGAGAAGTTTTGCATCAGTGTTCATCAAAGATATGGGTCTATAGTTCTTTTCCTTTGATGAGTCCTGTCTAGTTTTGGAATGAGAGGTATTATAGCTTCATAGAATGAATTTATAAATGAACATTCTCTTTCAATTTCATTGAAGAGTTGGAGGAGTATTGGTGTGAGCTCAGCTTTGAAGCCCTTGTAGAATTCTGGTGTAAAACCAACTTGTCCTGGGCTTTACTTAGATGAGAGGGCTTTTATTGCTCTTTCTATTTCAATGCTTGATATGGGCCTGTTAAGATGGTTTAAATCACCTTGGTTTATTTTCGACATGTCAATATTTGCTAGGAAACGGTCCATCTCTGCCAAGTTCTCAAACGTATTAGGATAAAGTTTTGAGAAGTATTCCCTTATAATGTTCTGAATCTTGGTTGTTTCTCTGGTAATGTTTCCATTCTCATCTCTGAGTTTATTTATTTGGGTGTGTTCTTTTTTGTTATATGATTTGCTAAGAGTCTGTGAATTTTGTTAATTTTTTCGAAGAACCAACTCTGTTTTGTTGGTTCTTTCTATGGTTTTTTGGATTCTAAATCATTTAGTTTTGTTTTAATTTCAAATATTTCTCTCTGTCTATTGGATTGGGATTTTTCTTGCTGCTCTTTCTGAAGAAGGCTGAGATGTCTCATTAAATTTTTAGTTTCAGATCTCTCCAATTTGTTCATGTGGGAACTCACAGCTATAACCATGCCTATGAGTACTGCCTTTACCCTGTCCCAGAAGACCTGCCAATTTGTGTTTCCTTTTTTGTTGAATATATGAACAATTGAATTTCTTTTCTAATCTCTTCCATGACCCACTGGTGATTCTTTGTGTAACAAGACTTTCTATGGTGGCTTTTATTCCCTTGTGTTCTAAGGGAATGCAAGGTATAACTTCAAAGTTTCTGAATTTGGACAGGTTTGCTTTGTGGCCTAAAATGTGGCCTATTTTAGAAAATGTTCCTTGTGCTGCTGAGAAAAACATGTATTCTGATTCTGCTGGGTGAAATATTTGATAGATGTCTATTAAATCTAATTGATATATGCAATTTTTAGACCTCCATTTTCTCTGTTGAGATTTTGCCAAGTTGATCTATCTAGTAGGGAAAGTGGTCTGTTAAAGTCCCCAACAATTAATGTCTTTGGATCTATGTGTGATTTGAGGAAAAGTAGTGTTTCTTGGATAAATTTGAGTGCTCTGTTGTTTGGTGAATAGAGATTTAGAATTGTAATATGCTCCTGGAGAAGAAATCCCTTAATTAATTCTCACTAATTTTAATTTGAAGTCTATTTATCTGATATTAGGATTGCAACTCCCGCCTGGTTATGGAGGCCATTTGCTTGGTAGATTTTGTTCCAGCCTTTCACATTGAAATTTTTTTTTTTTTTTTTGTAAAATGTGACTCCTGAAGGCAGCAGATAGAGGGATCTTGCTTTTAATCCAACTAGACAGCCTATGTCACTTAATTGGAGAGTTAAGTCAGTTAAAGTTGAGAGATAGGACTAAGAGGTATTTGGGAGTTCATGGGGGCTGAGGCAACTGGGTTCTTCCTATGGTTCTTGGATTCTCACTTTGGGTGCAGTTTCTTGGCCTTTATTGTGGTCTTTTAGGTTTTCTATGTTTAGGACATGTTTTTAGAAACTTATGTAGGTCTGGTTTGGTGGAGATATATTGTTTCAATTTTTCTTTACTATGGAAGGTTTTTATTTGACCTTCGGTTATGAAGGAGAGTTTAGCTGGGTACAGTATTCTTTTTTGATAGTTCTTTGTCTTTAGGGTATAGAATACATCATTCCAGGCTGTTCTTGTTTTGATTGTCTCTGCTGAGAATTCTGAGGTGATTCTAATTGGTTTCTCTTTATAGGTGATTGGCTTTTTCTCCTTGACAGCTTTAAGGATCTTTTTCTTGATCTGAATTGATCCTCTGTGGATTATAATGTGGCAGTGGGATGACTTATTCCGGTCTGGTATTTGGAGTACTAAAAACGTCTTGTATCTGAATAGGCCTATCTTTTTCCACGTTTGGGAAGTTCTCTGCTAGGATCCTTTTAAACAATTTTCCTAGACCATTAACTTCTGTCTCTAGGTGCTCCTCTATACCCATTATCCTCACATTAGGTTTTCTGATGGTGTCTTCCAAGTGTTGAATAGATTTATCATATATCTTGGATTTGTCTTGGATGGTTGTATGTTCTTTCTCTATAATATCTAGGCTGTCTTTGATCCCTGAAATTCTTTCTTCTTCATGGACTAACCTAATATCAAGACTTTCTAATTTGATTTTATTCTTATTCCTTCTAGTTGATAGGCTTCTGTGGTTTCAAATTCTTTGTTGGAACTTTGTTTCATATCTTGTATGAACTTTTTTACTTCCTGAATTTGGTGTTCACTTAGTTGATTGGTTATGCTTTCCTTGGAATCTCATTCCTTCTGTCGGTTTCCATTAAGCATTCCCTTTGTGGTATGCCTGAATTATTTCAGCTGTCTGATTATGGATTCGATGAATACCTCTATTGATCTTTGTCTATTCTCATCCTGCTCTCTCAATTACTGTACTACTCGTCAATTAGCTTCCTCATATTCATGCAAGTTGTGTAGTTCTCTTTCAGTGTTCTCAACCTGATCAAGCCATTCCTGACTTTCTCTGTCTGTTCTCAACCAGCTCACGAAATTCCTGTCTATTCCTATGACTGATCTGAGCTTACTCACCTCATTCCTTCATTTCTCTTTGAATGTTCTCAATCTGCTCATGCAATTCCTGTATCAATCTTGAGTAGCTTCCTCACCCTCATGAGATTCGTGTATTGATCTTTGGTTTGCCTCCTCTCTCTCCCTATCACCCCCACACTGAGTCCTTTGCAGGTTTTCAATCTTTTCATTTACCATGTTTACCAATAGTGTTTGTAGAGCTTTTTGAGAACTCTCCTCTGGATTATTTATTATCTGTTCTGTATCCTGATTATCATGAGTGGGAGTTGAGATACCTGGACTTGCTATTTTTCTTGTGTTTTTCTGGCTTGTTCTGCCATTTGGGATGAAAGTAACTCCAGTTTTGTGCTAGAACACTATCTTAAGGCAAGCATCAACCAAAGTCTGTATTGGTACAATCTGCGAAGGACCAGCTCGGCCGGAGCACTGGGACCGACGGGACAGGGATCTCGGGATAGGTGGGCAAAGGAGTCGGCGAAGTGACAAACAGACACAGACTCAAAAGTGTTGCATCTGAGTGTATCTTTATTGAGGAGAATTAACATTTTTATACAGTGTGTGATTGTGACATAGATTCTTTGTTTATTTAAGCACGTAATCAATTTTTTAAAGGCAAAGCATTGATGAATTACATGAAAATTAATGACTATTCCACCAACTGTTTAAGCTAAGTGGTGCGAAACAAGTCTAGCATATTGTTTAATAGAATACGTAATCTATTCAGCCTTTTTTATGTTTAATAATTAACAAACCTAAGACAGGGCTGTACTTACATTATACTCTTTTTAATTTTATCCAACTAATTTCATCTTTATAAGCTCCTGTATAAGGAAATGGTTCTTGGTTGGTTCAGGAAATATGTTACTAACTTTATATTTTGTGTGAAAACACCATCTATTCCCTATAATGTAAGTTGGACTAAACTTAATCATAACTGTTGGGAGAATCTTTCTTTTTCTTTTATAATCAGAGGTCCCTTCTTTTTAGAACTCTCTAAACTACTGGGATAACTCTTTCTAACTTAGTTTAGTTCATTGATTTTGTCTATTAGACATATCTAGAAATTTTAAGTCTTTATATTTACTATTCATGAGCTGCAAAACTGCTTGTGAAGTTGTAGGAGTTTCTGGAGGCAACGTCACATCAGATGATAGATTGATTGGGGGATTGCCCACATTTAATCTTTGGCCTTAGTCTTTATTACTTTAGAGAAGCCATCTCTATTGGACTGGAAAAATACAACATGCTCTGTTCACGGATCAATGGAAAAATAGCCAAAATGAGAATAAAGACAACGAATGTACAGCCAAGAAGAATATAGTAAGAATAAAGGTAGAGGCTATAAAGGTGCAGCCAAGTGTATGGGAAGCCTTGAACCAACCCCCCCTTCCTTGAAGCTCTTTGTCCAACACAATCTCTCACGCAGACTCCGCAGAAGGTGGGGTGGCACCCACTGGTCACAGAAAGATGTCCACTCAGCTGGAAATACCAGGAACCACTGGAAATGAAGAAACTTAAGTGTTTGACATTGTTTCTCTGGCCAGAGACTATTCATTGAACTTGCAGTCCCTTATTTTGTTGTCGAGGTCAAATCAGAAGCCATCTATCCACCACAGGCAGCTTTATGGAAGTGCTCTGCCCACCTGCGCTGGCTTCTCTTTGCTGAACCCAGCTAAGGACTCCTTGCAGACACATCTTCATGGCTGCTTTGCCTGCTGTGATCTCTGCTCCTTTCCAAACGCTTGCTTCGGCAGCTTCCTCTCCATTGTGCCTCTCGGACTGGGTTCCCATAGTGGTTGGATACTGAGCTGCTTGTTAGAGGAGGAAACAAGAGTTGTACACAATGGCAGGCCTGAATTGGCCTGGAGGCAGGACAGACGCTCTCCCAGGTGGGACTTGTCAGGGCACAGGGCAGACATCCTGCCACTGGGCCCTGAGTCACTGTGGTGAGCAGCAGTCACACTGGAACTTCTCTTTCTCAGAGAACAACGTGTTAAGTCTGACCAGATTGTCTTTTTTAGGGAATCCAGTTCTCCACCAACTCCTGGGGGATGCCTGGGGCTTGAGTCTATGCCAGGCTCCACTCCTGTCCAGAACCTTTTATTCCAAAAGTTTCAACCAAGTGTACGTGGCGTGGCAACAATCAAAAGTATGCAGATACAATCTAGTTCAACAGATATATCTATTCCACCTCAAACAACTATGTATTAATGGGCTACGAGCAGCAAAGAAGAATTTGGCAAACTAGAAATTATTAGGTTTAGGGAGAGATGTGGGTAAAAATAGGAATAGAGGATTATGGTAAGGTAGAGGGAGAGTTAAATTAACTAAGTCCTAATCTCAAACAGGAAATGGATTGGTTAGAATGATAGTAGAGGGAAATTTAAAAAAGAAAGAGACAGAAAAAAGAGACAAGAAAAAATAGAAAAACAGAAATTAAAAATTAAAATGTGAAACACATAAAAATTATACAAAATTAATAACATAAATTCAGAGAAGAATGGGGATTGAATGAGAAGGGGAGGGATAGAAAGGAGACATGAAAAACTTAAAAATAAAAATGCTTAAAATATTATATAGGTATAAAGTAGTAGTACTGCTATTAAGGAATTTAAGAGATTTGAACTAATCGATATCTGGATTAAATGTGTACACAATGGGGGATAAGGTCTAATAATCAACTACAGGTATATCTGAGAATGATCAGAACAGCAATTAAGTGACGCAAAGAAGAATAAAAGAGAAGAAAAAGTGAAAAAAATGAAAAAGAAAAAAAAAGGATCAAAAGGTCAGTAGAGCTAAACAAAACAAAAAGAATAAAGAAAAAGAAAAAAAACCCTCACACACATATACCCCTAAAATAAAAATTATAAGATGAAGAAAAAAAAGTTAATAGATCACAATTTTTAAAGTTAAAATTTAAAAGAAGTTTTAAAGATATTTTAATACAAGGTACAAAAAATGAATTCTTTGATTTTTTTTGAGGGGATGGGATGAACTTGTATCTTCTTGTGTCTAGACCAGTCTCTTGTTGGATTCTCTGGCCTGCTTGTGGTGTTTGATTTTCCTGTGGCTTGGTTGGTTTCTTAAGTGAGTTTGTTTGAGCAGACAGAAAAATACTCTGCTTTACCCAGGATCCTCCTCTGAGTTCAATGCGAGGGAGATCTGCTTTGAATATTATAAAAGAGAGAGATGGCTGTTTCCTCTAGTTTGCAGATATTGTGATGAGGATAGGTTCTGGGTAGAGTTGAGGCCTTTCAGCAAACGGAAGCTTTTCCATGAGGGGCTAGCTTCTGAGACACTTACAAAGCCTAGCCTGGAGCCATTCTCAGGGTTTATGTTTATTGAATTTCAATTGATTGTCAAGGCTGCTGTAGGGCGGGGCAGCCTCTGGCTCTGTTTACCCAGTGAAGAAAGCCACTCTTGGTGCTGGCGGAGCTTGCTGGGCCCAGGGTGGGTGACTTTTCCCTGCATGGAGCTGAGCCTGGCAGGTCAGGTTAGGTTCCTGTGACCTTCAATGTACTCTTTTGTTTTCTTCCAAGGCCTGAGTTGGAGCTAGCTGCTCAGCCAGTCCTTTGCCAGTATCAAATATGGAGATCTCCTGTAGTTAGGGGAGAGGGGTGGCCTTCCCTCCTCTGCTCCCTGAGAAGGAGTGAGGATGTCAGGCTTCTACTCACTCTGGGTCTTGTTTCCTGGGTCGTCTCTGGTCTGGATGTGCATGATGAACATTTCTATTCCTTGTCAATTGTTGCGTATGTTAAGTAGAATCTGCTCGCCTGCTTTGTCTGGTGTCTTTGTCCTGGACTCTCTGCTCTGCAGGTATGGTGACTACTGCCGCTGCCACAGCCACAGCTGCGGCTGCTGGCAAATGCTCAGATCTGTCTCCTTGCATGGATTTTCCCTTTCTGGTCTAACTCTCTGTATTTTGATGGCACACTTGGAGTGATTCTCTGGCTTAGGACTGTTCACATGAACATTAAAACTGCTTTCTATGTGAGAGCTTGTTTAGCCTACAGCTTCTCCTCCGCCATCTTCCTGGAACTCTCTCAAAGCAAATTTCTTAGCTGGGTGCCTTTCTTCCTAGTAACTCTTGATATTCACTGATACAAATACATGCCTACATATACGAACACATGGAGTTACTAGATCTTTTATATGTCATGTCCTGAGGCTTGAACTGCGAGCCAAGACAATTTTCCTGAGCTCCTTTTGCTCAAGGAAGCATTTTATTGTGTGTTAATCCACGATTACCACAGGTTCGAGGGCAGCTTTTACACCCACAGATGATACAGTGATCCTAGGCCCCGATCTCAACTCCCTGCACTAGCAAAAATATATCAAACCAACAAAAATGGGGGAGAAAAAAACAGGAAATTTTACACAACAGTTTTACCTTTGTTTCCTTAGCACTGTTACCCTCCTGGTTCTCAATGACATGGCTTGTAAATTGTATGTGACCTTGCACGGACGAAGGCTGGGGGAGTGTCAGTGAAGCCTGAATCCAACCCAGACACCTAGGCCCTCAGGTCTGATCCTAGGACTGACACCTACACATGGCTGAAGATCCTAGGAAACTCTTTGGTATCTATAGGAACCCTAATAGAATGTTTGACATGTACTAATTGAATTATTAATTAGCTAGACATTCCAGTATAAGATTGTATGCAATAAATATAGGTCATTGATTAATTAATACTTAATTAACTCTTCTGTCATGATTAATTAATGGAGGCATAATTTTATACAAAATAATTGGTAGTAATAGAATATATAAAAATAAGATACAGACATCACTCTTTATATAGAGTTATGGACTAGAATCTACATAAATGTATATCTGTCTCTCTCTGTATACATTTATAGATGCATATACATATATAAATACACACACACACACACACACACACACTGCAATCTAAACATCTGTTTATATATTGGCCATTCCTAGGGGTTGATCCCAGATCCTCAAATTTGCCCACCAACTTCACTTGTATCAGATTGGCGTGCTAACATTTACCGATTCATGAAGTGGGCCTAGTTCAAGTCACAGAACTGCCAAAAATTTAATCCTGGTGGAAAAGCTCATTCTCCCACTTGTTTTCCTTATCAGTGAAAATCCTGGTCTCAGGAATGATGTAGAATACAGAGGCAAATCTATGTCTTATGTAATAGGATGCAAAAAATGTTATATGTGTATTCATACTCACTCAAATACATAAGAAATAAATAAAATACAAAATAAAATGAATACACTACCATAATATTCAGTAAACATGTGTGTGTAAATATAAATAGTGTATTTAAAATGTATACAAATATTTTTTGAGTGCTAGAACTTGTATTCAGGCCCTGGGAATAGGCCTGACTTTCTTGTCTTCCAGCATGGTGATCTTCCCATCGCCCACAGTGCTGCATATTTACCCAGAACCTGAGTTCATATCTCAGGCCTGGCAGAAATAATGGCATGAATTCCAAGCCATGGAGCCTCATAATATTTTAAATATTTTAATGTATATATGTATGTATGTATGTATTGTTATTTTGTCAAGCACAGGGCTTGAATTCAGGTCGTGGGAATTCTGCCTCAGCTTTGATCACTCTAGGCTGGGGTGCAGTCACTGGACCCACAGCTGAACCTGGGTTCTTGGGCCCCAAAGGCTGACTGGAAAAAAAAATTAGTGCGACACAGAAAAAAAAAAAAAAAAAAAACCAACAAAACTGGCAACTTGCCGTTTTTACATTTTTTTTTTTTTTTTGCAAGGTGACCATCCTTGGTCTGAATGACATGGATGAAAAATGTTGGTATCCTAGCATTGCTGAAAGCTGGCAGGCTACAAGGGAAGCCATAGGCCAACAAGACAACATAGGCCCTGTGTTTATAGCCCAGTCCTGACCCCTACCAATGGAGGAAGATCCTAAGAGTCTCATTCCTATTCATATGAATACCGATGGAAGATTATGAATGGCAAAGTTGAATTAGTTGTTTCTGACTACTACCATACAATTAGACAGAGTGATTTTAGGAGGCCAATGGATTTTAATGAATATTTTTTGACAATTTCAAAGAATACTGTTAATTATATGGACACAATAATTTCGGGACAGTGGCTGATAAAATTAATAATTCATTAAGGATGAAAACAATAAAATTAATTACCTGGAGGTATAATAAATACCCAAGAATTGGTGGGAATGTAGTCTATATAACTGAATAATGTATAGATATCTCTGGCACTCTATAAAGATCTATATTTTTATTTGTGTAGTACCATCTGCATGGCAATCTGCTCTTATTTTTTCAAACCGTGGGGCTCGATCTCAGGTGCTGGAAATGTTGTCAATATACCCCAGGCTGGTTTGCTGACACCCATCCATTCATGAATTGGGCCTTGTAGGATGTGAGTTCAGATGCCAGCATTCACAAAAATTGAATGATGGAGTAATAAGCCCATGGTGACACATGTTTCCTTTTCTGTGAAATTCCTGGTTGTCAGGTATGAAGTTTCATACATAGGCAAATCTATATCCTATGTAATAAATTATTCATGTGTAATAACAGTCAATAAAATAAATGGTAAATAAATGAATAAAACAAAAAAATAAAATGAATAACCAAACTAAGAACAATATGGGGTCAACATATGGGGCTCGATCTCAGGGCCTAGGAACTGCCTGGCAGCTGAATTGGCTAGCGGCTGCTGTGCTGACAGTCACACATTCATGAATTGAGCCTTCTAGGCCCTGAGTTTAAATCCCAGCACTGCCAAAAATGTAATGGAGGAGTGAGAAGCTGAGCATGACACACGTTTTCTTTTTCATTGAAAGTGCTCAGTGACAGGTAGGATGTATAATTCAGATGCAAATCTATATGCTATGCAATAGGATGTCATAAATGTAAAAAATATCGTAGGTGGAAGAATTGTCACAACAATAAATGAAAAACAGATTGAATTAGTAGTGAATCATTCTAGGGTAAAATTAGACACACTAATTATAGGACGGGATTAAGTTTAATATTTTACTAAGCATTAACAGAATAAAAATTGCATGGAAACATAAATACCTAATAATTAGTAGTAACAAATGATGCATAATTATTTTATATATTGTGAACATACTGTACAGAGGGTTACAATTACATGGGTAAGATAATGAGTACATTTCTTATCCAGCATTGTTGCCTCCTCCTTTGTTTCCCGCTCCCATCCCATCCTCCCCCCACCCTCACACCCAACCCTCCTATCCCCCTCCCCCGCCAAAGTTGTGAAGATCGTTTTTGACATAATGACTTGTACATCTCATTGCTGCGATGGGTCCACCTGTATCCTTATTTAAACGATTTTTTTTCTGTTCCCTTCCACAAATTATACCAACATCAAATGCAGTGAAAACAGGGGTTATACCATGGGGGAGGGACATACAAAGCAACAAGGAAATAATATTAAAAATGTGTTAGAAACAATCGCATGAAAGAAAAAAAAATTTGAATACTTATCTTAGGGTTCATTTCCCTAACTGCAATTTATCTGACCTTTTCTGCTCGACTCAGGCATATACTAGTTATTGCAAATAAGGGAAAATCTGGGACCTATATTTCTTTGGGCCTGGCTTACTTCAATTAATATAATTTTTTTCAAGTCCTTCCAAATCCTCACATGCATAATTTAATAATATTTAGGCATATTTCACATTCTATAAACATTTAATTATATGTATATATGTATGTACATATGTGATAAACAATAACAGGATATTGAATAATTTTAATTAATGCTTTATTAGTTGTTAACTGGGACACATCATTAAAAGGAAACATAATTTAATACCTAATAATTGTTAGTAATATTATCTATAAATTAATAATATACAGACATCTTTTGTGTATATAATATTTATATACAGCAATCTCTATCTATGTTTACCTCGTTCATTCCTGGGGCTCGGTGGTTGAGTGCTCACCTAGTAAGCACGAAGCCCTGGGTTTGATTCCTCAGTGCCACATAAACAGAAAACCCGGAAGTTCTGCTGTCTTTCAATCAATTGAGTGTTAGCCCTAAGCACAAATGCTTAGGGACAGTGGCAAAGCCCTTACTCAAGGCCCAGGACTGCTGCCAAATAAAGGTAGAATGTTGTCACTGCATCTATAGAAGGACAGGACATCAAATACCTCATCACAGAGAAAGCTAGGAGGCTGGGGCTGACAGCTTCCACCTAACCTGACTTAGCCAGATGTAAACTGCTGTAACCCAGCTCCATGGGTGACCTCCATCATCCTAGCTTACCGTGGCTTTCCCCCAACATCCTGGATGCTGGGGGGCTTTAAAACCTGGCAGGAAGTCTGCTAGACTCTTTGAAATATGGTTCAAAGTGGTAGAGCTCTAGCTTTCAGCAAATGTTATAAGAACAGTATCCCCATGCTTTGAGTTCAAGGCCCATGGCTAACCGCCCCACCAAAAAAAACAAAACAAAACAAAACAAAAACTACCCTACTAAACCAATAGATGCCAACTTGTGTGGTTTGTGAAATGTTCCTCAAAGAACGGTGATACTGATGAAAGCACCCTAATTCTAAAGAAAGCTGTGGAATAGAGCTATGTGCTGAGTACGTCACAGGGTACAGTGTTCTGAGTCCTGCATTGGGTGTTGGGTGCTGAGTCTTTCACAGGATGCTGTGTACTGAGTCATGCAAAGAGTGTTATGTGCTGTGTCCTTCATAGGGTGCATTCTTTCATCTGGTCCTTGTAAGAGTTCCACAACTGAGATGATTATGCAGACAAGAATATCGAGGCTCAGATAGGTCCCCATGGCAGGGACAAAATTATGTATTAATGAAGACTAGTGAGTTGTCTACTGCAGATAATTTTTTATTTTGTTTTTTCTCAGTCATGAACCTTGAACTAGGGGCCTAAGCGGTGACCCTTACCACTTGGGGTCATGGCTAGCACTCCACCATGTAGAGTCAAGGACCCACTTGCAGCAAAGGCCATGGCCTAGGGTTCTATAGTTGAGGTCTGTCATCCTGGCTTCTCAGGAAGCTAAGATCTGAGGATCTGGGTTCCAAACTATCCCAGAAACAAAAGGTCCCATGAGACTATTATCTCCAATTCACCACTAAGAAACCTGAAGTGGAAGCTGGGTGCTTGTCACTCATGTAAGTCATCCTAGCTACTCAGAAGAATGAAATCTGAGGATCATGGTTCAAAGCTAGCCTGGGCAGGAAAGTCCTTGAGACACATAGCTCCGATGGACCACCAGAAAAGCTGAAGTGGCACTTTGGCTCAAGTGGTAGAGCACAAGACTTGAGCTGAAGAGCTCAAGGACAGCACCCAGGCTCAGACATCAACTCCTGCAACAATAAAAAAAGACAGAAACAAACTAACAACCCTGAAGTAGAGGGCTGGGAATATGCCTTAGGGGTAGAGTGCATTGCATATATGAAACCCTGGGTTTGATTTCTCAGGACCACATCACTAAAAAAATAAAGCCTGAAGTAGTTCTGTGGCTCAAGTGGGAGAGGGCTGTCCTTGTACAAGAGAAACTAGGTACAGTGCTCAGGTCCTGAGTTCAACTTCAATGAATGGTGTATGTGCCCACACACATGCGTGCACTCTCTCTCTCTCTCTCTGTCTCTCTCTCTCTCTGTCTCTCTCTCTCTCTTACACACAAACACACACAGACTAGAAGTGATTCTATTTCAGGAAATGGTAAATCACTGGGATTCTGCACTGAGCTCATGGTCAGCATCCCAGCCCTGTGTCAACTCCAAAACCTAGCCACCCAGGGCCCAGCTAGGAGAGGTCAAAGGTTTCAAAACCTGATGAGCCTCACCAGCCCTAGATAATAGGAAGCTTCGTGAAATCAGATGTGTGCTTGGATTTCCCAAGCTTCTAGAAACCTAGGAGAGGTGTCATAGGCCCCTCATCACCCTCAATGAAACATTTCATGAGGATCAGTGCCCTAGTTTCCTGCCAGAAGGACTCCTGAATTATATTGGGCACTGTATCTGAACACGTGAATATAGTCTCACAAAGGCAGGATAAGTGCACAGGTCTGGGCCTGCCACAGGAGGTGGCACAAATGTAGGCTTCCTGTCAAACAAGAGAGATAGTTGAGGGTACAAAGAGACCTTTCTCTCCTGAACTTCAGACCCCGCCCAAATTCCTCCTCACTATCTGACCTGGATGGAGTTTTTTGTTAAACAGCTGAACAGGAGTGAGGCCTTTTTTTTCTGCATGTCCAGACAATGAGAAAGACTTCTTCCAGCAGGCCTGGGATGCAGAGAAACCCTCCGGCTACATGGGGAACAGGGAGTGGAGCCCCTTAACATGCACTGTCTTGACGTCTTGACAGCAGTCTCTTTTATTAAATTTTTTTATTGAATACAATTTCCTAGCTTGGTGAGCTTCATCAAAGCTACTGTGGAGCTTCACTTATAGAAATGCATCCATATATACACAAAGACAACAAAGATATGGAAGTACAAGCTCTTTTGATGGGGCAGGCCCTGAGGTTGACCTATAAGCCTAGGTGTTGTCCCTGAGCTCCTTTTTCTCAAGTGTAGTGCATTAACCTTGAACCACAAGCTCACTTCTTTTTTTTTATCTCTTAAAAATAAAAATATCATGTGGAAAACGAACTTTACAACTTTGGTGGGGAGGTAGGATTAGGTGTGGGGGTGAAGGGGTCTGGGAAGGAATGGGAAGAGGAAACAAAGGAGGAGGCTACAATGCTTGATAAGAAATGTACTCATTGGGAGAGTTTCGGGAAGATGGCAGAGGAGAAGCTGTAATCTGAACAAGCTCTCGCATAGAGAGCAGTTCCAGTGAACAGTCCAAGCCAGAGAATCACACCAAGTGTGCCATCACAGGACAGAGAGTTAGGCCAGAGAGGGGAAACCCAGGCAAGGAGACACATCTGAATGCTTGTCAACAGCTGCCGCAGCGGCAGCAGCAGTCGTGGCAGCAAAAGCAGGGCACCAAACCTGATCCACAGAGAGTCTGGGACGAAGAAGCCAGATGCAGCAGGCGAGCGGATTCTACTCAACACCAGCAAGAACCGACAAGGAGCGGAAATCTTCAGCCTGCACTTCACAGACCAGAGACGACCCAGGAACCAAGACTCTGCGTGAGTAGAAGCCCGACGTCCTCACTACTACTCAGGGAGCAGAGGAGGGAAGGCCACCCCTCCCTCCCAATACTGGAGATCTCCATCTTGGATACCGACAAAGCTCGGCGGAGCTGCTAGCTCCAACTCAGGCCTTGGAATAAAACGAGTCACTTAGCAGGTCACAAGAACTTAAAGGCAACATGATCTGCCAGACTCAGCTCCACCCAGGGAAAAGTCACCCAGCTCGGGCGCCAGCCTTAGGAGTGGCATTCCTCACTGAGTAATCAGAGCCAGAGGCTGCCCCTCCCTCTAGCAGCCTCTACAATCAATGGAAAATAAATCAACAGAAAACCTGAGAATGGCTCCAAGATGGGCTCTGTGAGTTTTTCACAAAATAGCCCCAGGGAAAAGCCACTGTTTGTTGAAAGGACTCAACTCTCCCCAGAAACTGGCCTCATCACTACATCCCCCTCTTTTGTGATTCTGAAAGCAGATCACCCTCCCATTAAACTAACCTGGGAGGGGGATCTCAAAATCCTGGGTAAAGCAGAGCATTTTTCTGCCTATTCGAACAAACTGACTTAAGAAACCAACCAAGCCACAGGACCACAAGCAGACCAGAGACTCCAACAAGAGGCTGGTTACAGACACAAGGGAGATACAGGATTTTCCCACCCCTCCCAAAAAAAATCAAAGAAATTTTTTTTTCTTCTTCTTTTTTTTTTTTCGGTACCTTATAGTAAATTTTTTTTTCTTTTCTAAAACTTTTTAATCTTTAATTTTTGCCTTTTTTGAAAAAAATTATTTTCTAGTACTTTTTTTTTCTTCTTATAATTTTTATTTTAGGGATACATGAATGTGCGTTTTTCTTTCTTTATTTTCTTCTTTCTATATTTTTTTTTAATTATCTTTTTGTTTTTTGTTTAGCTCTACTGAACTTCTGATCTTTTTCCTTCCTTTCTTATCCTTTTCACATTTTCCTCTCTTTTGTTCTTTCTTTATGTGACTTAATACTTGTCCTGCACATCCTCAGATAAACACATAGTTAACTAGTAGACCCTATCCCCCATTGTGTATGCAATCCACAAATTTATTACTCAATTCAAAACCTCTGAGACTTAAATTCCTTAATAGCAGTACTACCTCTTTATACCTATATAATATTTTAAGCATTTTATTTTTAAATTTTTAACATCTCCTCTATGTCCCTCCCCTTCTCTCAATATATTCACGTTCCTCTCTAAATAGATTGTTTTCCATTCTCCATAATATTATTAATTTTTACTTTTCTATTTTTTCCTGGTCTCTTTTCTTTTCTTTTCCCTTTCTTCTTTTTTTCTCTCTCTCTACTTGCATCCTACCCAATCTATTTCCTGCATTGAGATTAGGACATAGTTAACTCTCCCTGTGCCTCCCCACACCAATCTATTCCTATTTTTTACCCACATCTCTCCCTAACCCTAATAATTTCTGGTTTTCCAAATTCTTCTCTGCGGTTCGAAGCCCATTAACATATAGTTGTTTGATGTTGAATAGATGTATCTATTGAACTAGATTGTATCTGTAGACTATTGACTGTACAAATTCAGACTTTGGTTGATGGTTGCCTTAAGATAGTGTTCTAGCACACAAATGGTGCCATTTCATCTCAAGTGGACAGAGTAAGCCGGAAAAACACAAGAAAAATAGGAAATCCAGGTATCTCAATTCCCAATCTTGATCATCAGGAGACAGAACAGATAATGAATAATACAGTGGAGAATAACCAAATAGCTCTACAAACACTGCTGGCAAACATGATAAATCAAAAGATTGAAAGCATACAAAGGACTCTGTATGAGCGTGATAGGGAGAGAGAGGAGGCATTCCAAAAGTTTATACAGGAATATCATCAGCGTGAGGAAGCTACTCAAAAACTGATACAGGGTTTGCGTGAGCTGCTTGAGAATACTCAAAGAGAAAGGCAAGAATGGTGTGAGCAGTATGAGAACACTGAAAGAAAACTGCAAGAGTCCCCCGAACTGGAGGAAGCTAATCAATGCGTAATACAGGAATTGAGAGAGCAGGAAGAGTATACACAAAGACCACTAAAGGCATTCATAGAATCCATTAACAAAGAGCTGAAGGAAGTCAGGGAGACCACAAAGGGAATGCTGAGTGGAACCCAACAGAAGAAATGGGATTCCAAAGAAACCATAAGCAATCTAAGTGATTTGAGACCAAACACTGAACACCAAATTAAGGAAGTAAAGAAATTCATACAAGATCAAAAACAGAGCTTCAACAAAGAATTTGAAGCCACGAAAGCTGAACAATTAGAAGGAAATGAGATAAAAAAACAAAGTAGAGAGTCTTGACAGCAGGTTAGACCATGCAGAAGATCGAATCTCAGGGATTGAAGACAGCCTAGATATTATAGAGAAAGAACATACAACCACCCAAGACAAGTCCAAGAAATATGATAGATCTATCCAACACTTGGAAGACACCATCAGAAGGCCTAATCTAAGGATAATGGGTGTAGAGGAGCACCTAGAAACAGAAGTTAATGGTCTAGGAAATTTGTTTAACAGGATCCTAGCAGAGAACTTCCCAAACATACAAAAAGATAGGCCTATTCAGATACAAGAAGCTCTTAGTACCCCAAAGAGACCAGACCAGAAGATGACATACAACCATCACATTATAATCCACGCAGGATCAACTCAGACCAAGGAAAAGATCCTTAAAGCTGTCAAAGAGAAAAGGGTAATCACCTATAAAGGAAAACGAATTATAATCACCTCAGATTTCTCAGCAGAGACAATCAAAGCAAGAAGAGCCTGGAATGATGTATGCCATGCCCTAAAAACAAACATCTATCAACCAAGAATACTGTACCCTGCTAAACTCTCCTCCATAACTGAAGGCCAAATAAAAACCTTCCATAGCAAAGAAAAATTGAAACAATACATGTCCCCCAAACCAGCCCTACAAAAGATTCTTAAAGATGTACTACACATAGAAAACCAACAAGACCACAATAAAGGTTAAGAAACTGCACCCAAACTGGGAATCCAAGAACCATAGGAAGAACAGAGTTTTCGCAGCCCGAAAGAAGGTGGATAACAAGGCAGGAACTCCCAAATACCTCTCAGTCTTATCTCTGATCTCTCCAATTAAGCGACATAGACTGTCTAGTTGGATTAAAAAACAAGACCCTTCTATCTGCTGCCTGCAGGAGTCACAACTTGCCCGAAAAACAAACACATTTTCAAGGTTAAAGGCTGGAACAAAATCTACCAAGCAAACGACCCTCATAAACCGCAGGAGTTGCAATCCTAACATCAGATAAAACAGACTTCAAATTAAAATTCGTGACAAGAGATAAAGAAGGTACCTACATACCAATTAAGGGATCTCTCCTTCAGGAGGGTATTACAATTCTAAATATCTATTCACAAAACAATGGAGCACACAAATCTATCCAAGAAACACTACTTTCCCTCAAATCCCATATAGATCCAAAGACATTTAGTGTTGGGGATTTTAACACACCACTGTCCCCACTACATAGATCAACTCCGTAAAAACTCAACAGAGAAACCACAGATCTAAACAGCTGCATAGATCAACTAGACTTAACAGACATTTACCGAACATTTCACCCAGCAGCATCAGAATACACGTTTTTCTCAGCAGCACATGGAACATTTTCTAAAATAGACCACATTTTAGGCCACAAAGCAAACTCGTCTAAATTCAGAAACATTGAAGTTATACCTTGCATTCTCTCTGACCGCAAGGGAATAAAATTAGAACTCAATACCAAAAACCACCAAAGAAAGTCCCGTATCACCTGGAGGCTGAACAACACACTGCTGAACCAAGAGTGGGTCATGGAAGAGATTAGAAAGGAAATTCAGATGTTCATGCTATACAACAAAAATGAACACACAAATTACAAGCTCTTCTGCGTCACAACAAAGGAAGGACTCAGAGGCAAGTTTATGGCTCTGAGATCCTATATCAACAAAATGGAGAGATTTGAAACCAACACTTTATTGACACATCTAAACCTCCTTGAAAAAGAAGGCAAGATAAAGCCCAATCCAGTAGACAGAAAGAAATAATTAAAATTAAATCAGCATTAAATGAATTAGAATCCAAAGAAGCTATAGAAAGAATCAACAAAATAAAGAGTTTCTTCTACGAAAAACTTAACAAAATTGACAGACCCTTAGCAAATCATATCAGAAAATGAAGAGAACACACCCAAATAAATAAACTCAGAGATGAGAATGGAAACATCACCACAGAAACAAGAAATTTAAGAACATTATAAGGGAACATTTCTCAAAACTTTATGCTAATAAGTTTGAGAAGTTGACAGAAAAGGACCTTTTCCTAGCAAATATTGACATGCCAAAACTAAACCAAGATGAGTTAAACCAGCTTAACAGGCCCATATATAACATTGAAATAGACCCAACAATAAGAGACCTTCCAGCTAAGAAAAATCCAGGACCAGATGGTTTTACAGCGGAATTCAACAAGGCCTTCAAAGCAGAGAGCACACCAATACTCCTCCAACTATTCAATGAAATTGAAAGAGAAAGTTCACTACCGAACACATTCTATGAAGCCATCATAACCCTCATCCCAAAACCAGGCAGGGACTTATCAAAGAAAGAGAAGTATAGACCCATTTTTTTGATGAACATTGATGAAAAACTTCTCAAAAAAATATTGGCCAATCAACTTCAAAAATTCATCCAAAAAATCATACACCCCGATCAAACAGGATTCATTTCAGGCATGAAAATCTGGGTCAATATATGCAAATCAATTAATAAAAACCACATGGTTATCTCAATAGATGCAGAAAAAGCATTCCACAAGATACAACACCCCTTCATGATGAAGGTTTTGGAAAAATTAAGAATCCATGGAACATTCCATTTGTAATAGCAACTCCATTTGTAATAGCCCCACAAAAATTAAAATACCTAGGAATTAACTAACCAAAGAAGTGAAGGACTGCTATGATGAAAACTTTAAAATGTGGAAAAAGGAATCAACACAGAACTTAAAAAATGGCAAAACCTCCCATGCTCCTGGATTGGAAAGATTAACATCATGAAAGTGGCAAGGCTTTCTACAAATTCAACGGGATACCTATCAAAATTCCAACCTCATTTTTCAAGGAAATAGAAGAGGCAATCCAAAAATTCATATGGAACAATAAAAGACCCAGAATACAAAAATGCTCCTCAATGGAAAGAACACTGGAAATGAAATATCAATACCAAATTTCAAACTCTACTATAAAGCCATAGTAATCAAAACAGCTTGGTATTGGCATAAGAACAGACCTCAGGACCAATGGAATAGAATTGAAAACCCAGAAATGAACCTACAGACCTATAGCCATCTAATCTTCGATAAGGGAGCTAAAACAATAGAATGGAAGAAAGACAGCCTCTTCAGTAAATGGTGCTGGCAGAATCGGTTACTACTTGTAGAAAACTAAATCTAGATCCTTATATATCACCCTGCACCAGAATCAACTCCAAATGGATCAAAGACCTTGAACTCAAAGAAGACACTCTGAAAACATTACCGAATGGAATAGGAGAAAACGTAGGTCTCCTTGGCACAGGCCGAAATTTTCTGAATAGAGAGGCGTAAACCCAAGAAGTCAAAGAAAGGTTGGACAAATGGGATTGCATAAAGTTGCAGAGCTTCTGCATGGCAAAGGACATAGCTAGCAAGATCAATAGAAAGCCCACGGATTGGGAGAAGATCTTTACTAGCCATACAATGGACAAGGGTCTCATATCTAAAATATACTTGAAACGCAAAAAATTAAATCCCCCAACAACAAATCCTCAAAGAAACAACTGCACAATAAATAAGTGGGCTAAAGACTTAAAGAGAAACTTCTCTGAAGAAGAAAGAAGGATGGCCAATAGACACGTGAAGAAATGCTCAACATCCCTAGCCATAAAGAAATGAAAATCAAAACAATATTGAGATATCACCTCACTCCAGTTAGAATGGCAAAAATCAAGAATTCTAACAACAACAGATGCTGGAGGAGATGTGGAGAGACGGGAACCTTACTTCATTGTTGGTGGGAGTGTAAACTTGTTCAACCACTTTGGAAAGCATTATGGAGGTTCCTCAAAAGACTTCAAATAGAGCTTCCCTATGATCCAGTAATCCTACTTTTGGGCATTTACCCAAATGTTTACAAACAAGACCACACTAAAGCTACCAGCACAACTATGTTTATTGCAGCATTATTTACCATAGCTAAGATATGGAACCAACCCAGATGCCCTTCAGTAGATGAATGGATCAAGAAAATGTGGTATATAAACACAATGGAATTCTATGCCTCCATCAGAATGAATGACATTGCCTCATTTGTTAGGAAATGGAAAAACTTGGAAAAAATTATAATAAGTGAAGTAAGCCAAGCCCGAAGAAACATAGGTCCCATGGTTTCCCTTATTTGCAATATCTAGTATATGCATGAGTCAAGCGGAAAAGGTCAGATAAAGTGATGTCAGGAAAATGAACCCTTAGATATTTATTGTAATGTTTTTTTTCTTTCGTGCATGTGTTTCTAACGCATTTATAAGATTATCTCTTTGTTGCTTTGTATGTCCCTCCCGCACAGTATAACCCCTGCTTTCTCTATATTTAATGTAAGTATAACTTGTGGAGGAGATGGGGAAAACCAAGTTGTTTAAGGATTCAGCTGAACCTGTTGCAACAATGAGAAGTACAAGTTGTCATGTCAAAAACGAGCTTTACAACGTTGGTGCGGGGGTGGGGGGAAAGATTGTGGAGGGAGCCTGGGAAGGGATGTGAAGTGTAAACATAGGAGGAGGCTGCAATGCTTGGTAAGATATGTATGCATTATCCTGCCCATGTAATTGTAACCCCTCTGTACAGTATGTTCACAAATAAAAGAAAAGTAAAAAAAAAGCAATGTACTCATTATCTTGCCCATGTAATTGTAACCCCTCTGTACAATATTTTCACAATAAAAATATGTAATAATTAAAAAAATAACAGTATCATGGACTTTCCAACACTGGTTGGATTCAAACTCAGATTCTCTACATCTCAGCTTCCTGAGGAGCTGGGTTTACAGTCAGCAGCCACTGGCACATTCTTTCTTTTCTTCTTCATTTTTTAATCTAGACAATCTAACTTCTTAACAGGATCATTCCAATGGCTTGAATTTATGTTAACTACCCAATGTTCTTTAGAGCTACTTTCTCTAAGGAGGATTTTCTCTTCTCATCTTCTCCTCTGGTCACAGGTTTGAAGCCAAAAGTGAGATATGAGTGTAACAGGATTAGGGAGAAAATGTCCAGAGGACATGCCAGCTCTGTCACTTAGCATTGAGCTGCAGTGAATTTACAGTCTCAGGATGAGAGGACTAAAAGTTGGAGCGATCCTCATACTCTCAGCATTGCTCTTTTGGACAATAAAATGATCTAATAATTATGAGTGTTGTGTTTCTCCAACCTTAAATATCTAGAACACACTAGAAGCATCTTCATGTATATCTTTTTCTCTAGTGTCTCTGGAGATTTATATTAGGGGTTTGTGTGGAGGGGCTCCCTGGTGAATCCCTGAGGAAAGCCAATTGAAACCTCTTCGGGAAATCGCTGTTCAAATTCAACGAGCAGGAAGTCTGTGAGTCTTTTGTCTCCAATACACCACCAGAAAAACAGAAGTGGAACAGTGGCCCAGAGGGTAGAGCTCCAGCTTTGAGAGAGAAAGCTGAGCAGAAAATACAGGCTAGACCAGGCAGGAAAGCCTGGGAGGCACTTATGTCCAATTAAAGACCAGATGGCTGGCAGTGAAGCTGTGGTGGTGGTAAAGCCTCAGCATTGGAAAAAACAGTTGAGGAATGCATCAGACCCTGAGTTTAAGTCCTGGGATGGACACAAATAAAATACAAAAAGAGAAGTCCAAGTTTATGTATCAGCATCCTACCTATTTATGTGTGTATATTACCTCCCTGAGTACAAACAGACTCTATGCAATGCTTCTCCTTTTATTTACTTGTTTATTTCTCAGATATGCTCCTTGCGCACATTGCATCATTCTCTTTATTTCAGGCCCAAGGCTTTTCTCTTCTGGAGTTCCAGGACTGTGTTCTTATATTATGCACACTGAAGCTCTCAGCAGCCTTTATTTACATTTTATTATGAGGCCAAGGTAGGCAGGCAATGCAGACACAAATCAGGCAAGGGAAGAGAAGATCAGATTTCATAGAAGTAGCCAGTATTCAGAAAATTAAACTTTGGAACGTAAAATGGTAGCATACTTATATAACAACTATGATTATGGAAAAGATGAGGGGGCTGGGAATGTGGATTCCTGAGAGAGTGCTTGCCTAGCATGCAAGACGCTCTGGGTACGATTCCTAGGTAGCACATACACAAAAAAAAGCCAGAATTGGTGCTGTGGCTCAAGTAGTAGAGTGCTACAGACAGTTCCCATGCCTTGAGTACTCAAGAATCCAGGAACTGGCAAAGAGATACCTAGGTAAGAAGGTAGGGAGGGAGATAGATAAATAGATAGATAGATAGATAGATAGATAGATAGATAGATAGATAGATAGATAGATAGATAGATAGATAGATAGATAGATAGATAGATAGATAGAAAGATGATAGAAGAATCTGGTCTTGAATGTCAGGAGGAAAGAAGAGAACATTTCCCAGTCATGAGGACTTCTACAGTGTGCCAGTCCACCAGCACCACCTTCACACAACCACAGAGCGGGAAGACTGTCTCTTTGCCACTGCTCAGGCAGCCAAGGGCCCCAGAGCCAAGAGGGCAGAGCTAGTTTCTAACGCAGGGGCATGAAGACAGAAGAGAAACAGCCCTGCCTCTAGTTGATCTGGGGATTTCATTAATTATGTAGAGAATGAAGGAAGGAGAAAGGACTGGCAGAGGTAGAAGAAGGGCCTTCAAATGTGACAATGCAGAGTCAAAAACCCACTCCCTAAGACCAGAGAGCAGGGTTTTTCTACTCTGTTCCTCCTGTCCCCCCCCCCCACTAAACTGCCTCTCTATTGGTAACCTAAAGATATCCAGAGGCTCCCTTCACCTGAGGGAGGAAGGTTAATTAGTCATTGTTTGAAGAGGCAGAGAAAAGCCTGACCCTGGTATAACTCTAACAAATGTATCAGGTTTCCCTTCATTGCTGGCTGTGCCTAGAATGAATGAAGTGGTTTTGCAGCTCAATTCCCTGTAGAGTGCGTACATTCTGCCTCCTAATCCTGTAGGCCTGGTCTCTGCACTTAGTCTGGCTTTTGAAACTGTTTTCTGTCCTTCAAGTAGTGTGTTCCACTGGAGTTCTTCCTGCTAACAGGGCTAGGTCTTTGATACTGAGAACTTCATTTGAACCCAGGATGGGTCAATAATGTTTCTTTCCTGCTTCTATAGCTTAATAAATCTAAGAACATTAAGAGTGCAAGTACTTCTCATCACCAAGGGAAACACAGGAAGCTCTTGAATATATGACCTTTCAGAAGTGAAAGCCAGAGTGTCATAGACTTTCATGCCCTGGCTAGCTTCACCCTGTGATCCTGAGACCTCAACCTCCTGAGCTAGGGTGATGGGCCTGAGCTTCTGGTGCTCTGCTAGGTAAAGAACTGTAATGACATTGATACTACAAGTCACTGCTTATCACAAAAGGCTTGGGGAGCATATTCAGCATTTCAATAATGGACCTTTCAGAACGCTGTAGGACACAAGATTACAATGCTAGAGTCTGAGAGGCTGGGCATATGGATGTGCTACACTTGAACCGAGAGCTCTGGCTCCAATTTTGGTGTACATCAGTATTCATTTTCCAGAGAATTTTCTCCTAATTAACAAATAGGAAACGTACTTTGACTAACCCTCATTTTTTCCAGTTTTGTGTCTCAAACTCAAGCCTGAGCACTGTCCCTGAGCCCTTCACCTCAAGGCAAGCACCCTACCACTTGAGCCACAACGCCACACGGTGTCTTTTGGTGGTTCACTAGAGATAAGTGTCTAACAGGCTTTCCTTGCCAAGGCTAACTTTGAACTGTGGTCTTCAGCTCTCAGCCTCTGAGAAGCTAGGGTTCCAGATTGAGCCACTGTCATCTGGCCTATTGTTTTTGACAGTACTGGAAATTGATCTTAGGGCCTCGGTACTGTCTCTGAGCTTGTTTTTCTCAAGGCTAGCCACTTAAGACACTCCACAGCTTCTGGCTTTTTCTGAGTATATGGCACTGAGGATTCAAACTCTGGAATTCATGCATGCTGAGCGAGCTCTTTACCACTAAGCCACATTTCTAGCCCCACCCTTAAAATTGTATCCTTCACTTTCGTTTCCTAAAGAAAAGTATTCTAACTATAAATCATCTAAAGAAATCCCAATAGGAATATGTCCAAGATAAGACAAACTCATACTTGGGGGAGACTCTAAACATGTGAAGACTGTGACAAATGCTTCCATTTAATTATGTATTTTGTTTCACCACTTAATAAAATATTAATGAAAAATGAGTCAATGTCCTAAATTATTGTGTTTAATTTTATAATATATGTGCAAAATGTAATAAATATTATTTGTATAATAATACTAAATGCAATAATCAGTAAATAAATGAATCAAAGGAAAATGCAAAATCAATAATAAAAATCATAATATGAAATTAACATATATATGTAAGTGTATACCACATATTATTTATGTATAGAAATATTTTTTTCCATTGCAAGGCCTTCATTCAGGCCCTGGGAACTCTAGCCTGAATTTCGTTTCCTCAAGGACAGTGAGCTTTGCCTTCACCCATGGTGCAAATGTTACCTGGACTGTGAGCTCAAATTCTAGCAACGGCAGAAATACTGGCCCCAGTTCTAAGACAGTGACTTATTTTTTTAAATGGAAACAGTTATGTTTATTCAATTCCATACTGAACATTAATAAAAGTGGTGTAGAATTTTGTACAGTTATTCAGACATCCTTCCCTTACCTCCAAAGTGCTTCTCTGAGAACTACATTTTTTTCTCTTTTTTTGTACGTTTTTAATAGTAAAAATGTTGCACGAAGGGGTTACAGTTACAGCAGCAAGGTAATAAGTACATTTCCTATTGAGCATTGTTGCCTCCTCCTTGGTTTTCACTCTACATCCCTTCCCTCCCATCTCCACAACTTCCTCCCCCGGCCGAGGTCAGTGACATAGTTTTTCATTTTTTGTTGGCACGGGGTTTGAACTCAAGTAGTGGCAAATCTTCCTTCATAATGCTACAGATTTACCAAGACCCTGAGTTCACATCCCAGGGTAGGAAAGAAAACTGGCAGAAATTCCAAACCTAGGAGCTTTATTTTTTTTTTAATTTAGTTAAATCACTAAAGCTTTATTTATTCTTTTTTTTTGCCAACAATGGGGCTGGAACTCAGGTCTTGGAAAGTCTGCCTCAGCTTGGATCTCCCTAAGCTGGGGTCAGTCTCCAGACCCATAGCCGATCCTGAGGTCCTAGGCCCAGAGGAGTTTCAGGAAGAAAAAAATAAAGCTGGAAAGTACAAAAAGTGGCGAGCTGCACAGGGCTGGGGTTTTACGCTTTTTTTTTTCCTGTGCACAGTGACCAACCTGGGTCTGAATGACATGGCTACAAAGTGGACCTGACTTGCCATTGCTGATGGCTGGTGGGCTATCAGTGAAGCCATAGGCCAACCTGTCAACAAAGGCCAAGGGGTCAAATCCCAGTCCTGACACCAATGGCAGGAGATCACAAGAGGCTCATTCCTATGCATAGGAATACCGATTGAAAGAGTAGTTCATGCATTGGTCTAGTCTAAAATTATATGCAATAATCCTAGAGTGCTGATTGATCTTAATTAATAGTTTATTAAGCATGAAAAGAATAATATTCTTTCAGTGGCGGTATAATAAATACCTAAGATTTGGTAGGAACGTAGTAGGTGTAATTCAATCATAGATAGATGGCTTTGACACTCTTTACAAATATATATTTATTTGTATATCACCATCTGCCTATCCATGTATTGCTGTTTTGGCCAAAGCTGGGGGGTCGATCTCAGTGCCTGTGAACCACATGACAACTTCATTTACTACAGGCTGCCATGCTCAAACTCACCCATTCATGAATTGGGCCTGCAAGGCACTGAGTTCAGATCCTAGCACTGCCAGGCATGATCGAGAACACATCTAAAGTCTAGATGCTATGTGATAGTATGTAAACAATGTAATAAATGGTACAGGTGTCATCAGAGTCAATAAAATAAATGGTAAATAAATGAATAAAATAAGAAATAAAATGTGTAACCACACCAAACACAATATAGACTGAACATCTCTATGGAAGCATAAATCCTATCTTTAAAATGTATATCAGGAGTATCTTTTCCAGGCCTGAGTCTTGAATTCAGCCCCCCTACGAGGAGGGAATGGTGGAAGATCCTGTGATACACGTTTCTGGTCCTAGGAGGAATCATGGAATGAGATCGATCTCATCCCTGAATGAGTAGTTCTTGCATGATGCGAGTAGAAAATGATAGGCAAGACTCATGGGGTATCAATTATTTGTAAGGAAGAGATGATGAAGCGTGACAATAATCATCAGGAAAGATCCAAGAATCGGTAGTCACCCGATTGGATTCCATCACAGGTCACCATCTCTCCTACTCTATACAAATATGTGCTTATTTGCATACTACCCTCAGCTTATAAATGGATGTCTATTGTGCTCCCCACTCTCCCCTTGCGGGGGCTCAATCTCAGGTCCTGGGAATGGCCTAGCTCCTTCGTGGCTCAGTCTGGTGTGCTCAAGTGGAGTCATTCGCCAATTGGGCCTCCTAGGCCCTGAGTTCAGATCCCAGCCCTGCCAAAAAATTCATCTTGATGTCAGAAGCCAATAGTTTCACCTGTTTTCCTTTCCTATGCAAGTCCTGGGCCTCAGCTAGGATGGAGAATGCATGTGCCTCCCTGTGGCCATGGGAAAAAATTATTATCCATGTCAGTCCAGGTATACCTGTCATCATATACTCAAGAAATTACCCAATACATCCATGAATAGCATACAAAAGAAAGAGAATAAGTACACTCAATGCACGATGCAGTCCACACATGAATGTGAATATACATCCCATGTTTCAATAATGCATTGAGGAATAAATATTGTGGCCTCCCTGAGGCTCAATCTCAGTTCCTGAGAATGACCCAGCTACTTAATGTCTCACAGTCTGGTGTGATCATGTGGACCCATTGGGGATTTGGGCTTCCTAGGCCCTGAGTTCGAATCCCAGCACTGGTTAAAATTCACCCTGATGTAAGAAGCCAGTCGTTGCATCTGTTTTCCTGTGCTGTGCATGTTCTGGGTCTCAGCTAGGAAGGAAAATGTATAGGCAACTCTATACTCATGGGAATAGGTTGTCATCCAGTCTACCAGTTATATCTGTCATCCTCTACTCAAGAAAATACAGAATACATCAATAAATAAGACACAAAAAAAGAGTGTGACTACACCAAATGCAAGATGCTGCCCACCCATGTTTGGAAATAGAGATCCTATATTTAATTATGAATTTATGACTACATTGGCCCCCATCAGGGCTTGATCTCAGGTCCCAGGAATGGCCTACCTCTTTAGTGGCTCACAGGCTGGTGTGTTCAACATGTCCCATTCACCAATTGGGCCTGCTAGGCCTTGAGTTCAAATCCCATTACTGCCAAAATATTCATCCTGATTTGAGAAGCCAATTGATCCACCTGTTATCCTGTCCTGTGAAAGTCCTAGGTCTCAGCGCGGATGGAGAATGCTATATATGCAACTCAATACCCATGGAAATAGTTTGTCATCCATATCAGCACAGTTATATCAGTCACCATACTCAATAAAATACACAATAAATCCATGAATAAGACACAAAATGAAAAAAATAACTACACTGAATGCAAGATGCACACACCTGTAGGTAAAGGGAGATCCTATGTTTAAAAGGTGGGCTTGCAATTTTGTCCACTGCCAGGGCTTCAAATCAGGCCCTGGACCAGGCCTGACATTCTAGTCTTCAACGATGGTGAGCTTCCCCTTCCCTCACAGTGCAACAGAGCTACCCAGACCTGTGTTCAAATCCCTGCACTGACAAAAGATTCATCCTGATATCAGAAGCCAGTTGTTGCATATGTTTTCCTCTCCTGTGAAAGTCCTGGGTCTCAACTAGGATGGAGAATGCATAGGCAACCCTATAACCATAGGAACAGGTTGTCATCCATGTCAGCACAATTATACCTGTCACCTTAATTAGTAAAATACACAATACCTCCATGAGTTAGAGACAAAATAAGGAGAAGTGCACCGAACACAAGATGCTGCCCACACATGTATGTCAATATAGATCCTATGTTTAAATTGTGAATGACTATAGTGGACCATCCTGGGGATCAATGTCAGATCCTGGGAATAGCCTAGCTCCTTGGTTGCTCACAGGTTGGTGTATTCACCTTGACTTATTGGTGAATTGGTCCTGCTAGGCCCTGAGTTCAGATCCCAGTACTACCAACAAGAGGATCGTGGAGTAAGAAGCCAAGCCTTTTCTCTGAGAACCCTGGGTGTCAGGCATGATGGAGAACATTTCTACAAATCTAGATGACCTGTGATAGGATGTCATCAATGTAATAAAAGAAATGGGTTTCATCATAGTAAAGCCAACTGTAAATAAATTAATTAAACAAAAAATAAAAGGAACAACCACACCAAACATGTATGGACTAAACATCTATAGGTAAGCATACATCCTATCCTTACAATATATATATAAATGGTATGCTTTCTGAGGATGGGGCTTGAATTCAGGACTAGTAAAAAAGGCCTGACTTTCTTATTTTCAAGGATGGTGATTTTCCCCTACATCCACATTGCTGCAGATTTACCCAGATCCTGAGTTCAAATCCAAAGCCTGGCAGAATAAACAGCATGAATTGCAAGCCAAGGAGCTAAATTTTTCTCAGCACAGGGCTTGAACTCAGGTTGTAGCAACTTTGCCTCAGCTTTGATTACCCTAGCCTGGAGTGCAGCCAGTGGACCCACAGCTGCTCCTGTGATCCTAGACTTCCAGGCCTTGCAGGGAAAACAATGCACAAAAAATGTGGCCTTTTTACATTTTCTTCCTTAGCATGGTGACCCTCCTGAGTCTGAATGACACTGTTGCAAAGGGTACTTAACCTTGCATTGCTAAAGGCTGGCAGACTATCGGTGAAGCCATAGGCCCACATAGCAACATAGGCCTGACCAATAAATGGCAGGAGATACTAAGAAACTGGTTCCCATCCATAGGAATAACAATGGAATGTTGTCAATATCACGGTTCAATGAGTTGATCATGAATAATGCTCCAATAAAATTAGACTGCGTCATTTTAGGAGGCTGATTGATTTTATTTAATATTTATGAAGCATTAAAAGAACATTGTTACTTACAGGAATGCAATAATTTCAGAACACTAATTGATTTCATTAATAGTTCAAGGATGAAAACAATAACATTAATTATATGGACACATAATAAATACCCAAGAATGGTAGGAATGTAGTCTATGTAACTGAATAATGTATAGACATCTCTGGCACTCTATAAAGATACACATTTATTAGCGTACTGCCATCTGCATGTCAATCTGTTCTCATTTTGTTAACTCTTGGACTTGATCTCAGGTCCTGGGAACAGCCTGTCAGCTCAATTTGTCCCAGGATGGCGTGTTGACACTCACCCATTCATGAATTTGGCCTTGAAGGCCATGAGTGCAGAGGCCAGCACTCCCAAACAATGAATCATAGAGTAAGAAGCTGATGGTAACACATGTTTTCCTTTTCTATGAATGTCCTGGGTGTCATGTATGAAGTGGAATACATATGCAGACCTACATCCTATGTAATCAATGTTCTATGTGCCATAATAGTCAGTAACATAAATGGTCAATACATGAATAAAACAAAAAAAAACTATACTGAACACAATATGGAGTCAATATATGTATATAAATATAAATCATATATTTAAAATTTACATGAATAGGATGTTTTCTAGTGGTGAAGATAAATTTCAGACCAAAGGAACAGACTTCAATTTTTTGACTTCAGGAGGCAAGCTTCCTTTTCCCACACAGTACAATGGAGTTACCCAGACCATGAGTTCCGATCCCAGTTTTGGCAGAAAAAATGCATCTGTATACTTTGTGAAGCCCAATTCTTAGGTATTTCATTATTCCTCCATTTTATGAATGTGATTGTTTAAATGCTTAGTAAAGTATTAACTGAAATCGACTAGTGTCCTATAATTGTGTATAATTTTATCATAGAATCATTCAAGAACTGCCCATTCAATCATAACATACATCACATTCTATTGGTAATCATATGGATAGGAACAAGTTTCGTAGGATCTCCTGCCATTTGGAAGTGCCAGGACCAGGATTCGAACTGTGGGCTCCAGCTCCCACCACTTAAACCCAAGGATAGGGAGCTCACCAGTCTGTCCAAGAACATCAGCAAAACCAATAATTAAGCAGGCACCAGTGGCTCTCAGCTGTCCTCCTTAATACTTACAAGGCTGTGATAGGAGGTTCATGGTCAAAGTCACCCTAGCCAAGAAATTCCTTGAGACCCTTGTTGAACTTCAGTGGCAACAAAGCCAGAAGCCCTGTGGTTTCAGTGTGGAGGGCCAGCCTTTAGCAAAAGCAGTTCATGGACTGTGCCTAGATCCAGAGTCCAAGGTCTGGGAATGGCAACTAACAGATATACACAACTATCCGTGCATCCATCCAGCTAACGCAGGTCACCATATTGTCTCAAGTGAATTGGACAGAGTTCTTTGGGAAAAGGGCTGGGGGAGCCACTGTCATCTTGCTCTGCCCATGCTGTTTGCATCACAGGATTCTGGCCACAGTCTATTGTTTCATGGTTCTTTCTGACCAATGGGATACAAGACTGGTGGCCACGCCCACATCCCATGCTGCCAGGTAACTCTATGATTCTCTCTGTTAGTTTAAACCACTACCACCAGTTGAGGAAGGTAGAGGTGGCTGAGTGGTGAGCAAGAGACACAAGGTGACTTTGGAGTATAGAAGGAAATTGACGTCCCCATGAGCGCCCAGACCCCTCCCCCATTCCTGTGGTGCTAGGTTTCAAACCTCAGGCAAAGGTGCACTGCCAGCTAGCCTAAGGCCCTGACCTGGTCCCTGTCCCTGGTCCTCTGCTCTGGGCCTATGTGTCCAAAATGCCACTGCAATGCTGCTAGCCCCACCTGGAGCAGCTGCCAACAGCTTCTCCCAGCAGCACAGGTGACTGGCCACCCAAACACCATCGCCACCCCATGTCAGACACCCCTCTGGGGGCACCATGACCCCTGCTTGTTTCTTCTCCCTGGCCCTGAGGATCTACCTTTCTGTCTTGGGCATTTCTGAGATAGAGACTCAATATATGCTCAGGCTGGGCTGGATCGCGGTCCTCCTATCTGTGACAGGTATGCCCCACCAGGCCTGGTCCTCTGTAATTGGGATGCTAGACATGTAGAGTCATGCTCAGTCATTGGTTTAGATAGATTATTCCAAACTCTTAGTCCACGGCAGCCAATTGTGACCACAGGTGAACTCTGAGTAGGGCAGCAACCATCAGACCTCAGTGTCCTCACAGGACAGTTGTGATGAAACAAGGTATTTATATAGATGGATCTCTGGAGCATGGCTAGGCGAGGAAGGAGGGGCCTTTAGATAAGGTTCTCGACAATTCTGTGAGCATATGACAGGAAAATACCTGGAAAAGGCTCAGGTGGGGCCTGTTATTAATTGTGCCACAAGTGTGGAATTATGAAACAAAACATGGCTCTCAACATTACCCTATCCCTTGAGGATGGGGATCCTTCACTGTGTTGAGTTTTGCACTGGGGTAAACAAGGCATGGAGAAGCTGGGTGAGCTACTTATGACCTCAAGTTCACAGGAAGCTCCGCCTGACTTCTCTACCATGCTCCCTAGGGCAATGGGTGTTATTCACTCCACTTCTTGTGGTGGGCAGTCCACTTCATATTAGTTGTGGGGCTTGAATTCTAGGCCTGGGTGCTGTTCCAGAGCTTCTCAGCTCAAGGCTAGCACTCTACTACTTGAGCCCACTTCCGGTTTTCTGGTGGTTCTTTGGAGATAAGAGTCCCACAGACTTTACTGCCCCAGCTGGCTATGATTCCTGATCCTCATATCTCAGCCTCTTGTGTACTTAGGATTAGAGTTCTGAGCCACTGGCACCCGACTTAAGTGTAATTCTGAATTTCTTTCTCCCTCTCTCTCACAGGAACTGGTTGAATGTGAGCTGGAGGAGGTGGCACAGTGTCCCCATGTGGCTGGAACCTAAGGTGGCCCTCTCATTCTGGAGGTGGGCTGTCGGTAGGGAACTGTCTCACTCAGCCTATTGAAACAGCGCCATGATGTAAACCCCTCCGTGCCCTGGCTAGACCATGGCGATTATTCATTTTCCATCCAGCCTTACTGGACTAACTGTATTGTATTGTTTTCTACATCAATTTCTAGCACCTGGCAAAAACTATGCTACATAGTTACGGAATGAAAATGTAATGCCATCTTTTTTTTTCTTTTTTTTTAATTTTATTTGTGAACATACTGTACAGAGGGGTTACAATTACATGGGCAGGATAATGCGTACATTTCTTAACAAGCATTGCAGACTCCTCCTTTTGTTTACCCTTCACGTCCCTTCCCAGCCTCCTCCCTCCACCCAATTGCAATCCTTCTCCTTCCCCCTTATCCCCCCCGCCCCCGCCCGACGTTGAAAAGCTCGTTTTGGACATGACAACTTGTACTTCTCATTGTTGCAACAGGTCCACCTGTATCCTTAAACAACTGGTTTTCCCCCATCTCCTCCTCAAGTTATACTGACATCAAATATAGTGAAAGTAAGGGTTATACTGGGGGGGAGGGACATACAAAGCAACAAAGAGATAATCTTATAAATGCGTTAGAAACACATACATGAAAGAAAAAAAAACATTAAAATACATATCTAAGGGTTCATTTTCCTGACATCACTTTATCTGAACTTTTCCGCTTGACTAGATATTGCAAATAAGGGAAACCATGGGACCTATGTTTCTTCGGGCCTGGCTTACTTCACTTATTATAATTTTTTCCAAGTTTTTCCATTTCCTAACAAATGGTGCAATGTCATTCTTTGTGATGGAGGCATAGAATTCCATTGTGTATATATACCACATTTTCTTGATCCATTCATCTACTGAAGGGCATCAGGGTTGGTTCCATATCTTAGCTATGGTAAATAATGCTGCAATAAACATTATTGTGCTAGTAGCTTTAGTGTGGTCTTGTTTGTAAACATTTGGGTAAATGCCCAAAAGTGGGATTGCTGGATCATAGGGGAGTTCTATGTGAAGTCTTTTGAGGAACCTCCATACTGCTTTCCAATGTGGTTGAACAAGTTTACATTCCCACCAACAATGAATTAAGGTTCCTTTCTGTCCACATCCCCTCCAGCATCTGTTGTTGTTAGAGTTCTTGATTTTTGCCGTTTTAACTGGGGTGAGGTGATATTTCAATGTTGTTTTGATTTGCATTTCTTTTATGGCAAGAAATGTTGAACATTTCTTCATGTGTCTATTGGCCATCCTTCTTTCTTCTTCAGAGAAGATTCTCTTTAAGTCTTTCGCCCACTTATTTATTGGGCAGTTGTTTCTTTGAGGATTTGTTGTTGGGGGGTTTAATTTTTTGAGTTCCAAGTATATTTTAGATATGAGACCCTTGTCCGTTGTATGGTTAGTAAAGATTTTCTCCCAATCAGTGGGCTTTCTATTGATCTTGCTAGGTATGTCATTTGCCCTGCAGGAGCTCTGCAACTTTATGCAATCCCATTTGTCCGACCTTTCTTTGATTTGTTGTGTTTCCGGGTCTCTATTCAAAAAATTTCGGCCTGAGCCAAGGAGACCTAGGGTTTCTCCTATTCCATCCTGTAATGTTTTCAGAGTGTCTGCTTTGCATTCGAGGTCTTTGATCCATTTGGAATTGATTCTGGTGCAAGTTGATATATAAAGATATAGCTTTAGTTTTTTACATGTAGTTAACCAATTTTGCCAGCACCATTTACTGAAGAGACTGGCTTTGTTCCATTCTATTGTTTTAGCTCCCTTACCGAAGATTAGATGGCTATAAGTCTGTAGGTTCATTTCTGGGTTTTCAATTCTATTCCATTGGTCCTGAAGGCTGTTCTTATGAAAATACCAAGCTGTTTTGATTACTATTGCTTTATAGTAGAGTTTGAAATTTGGTATTGATATTCCTCCGGCAGTGTTCTTTCCATTGAGGAGTGTTTTTGTTATTCGGGGTCTTTTATTGTTCCATATGAATTTTTGGATTGCCTCTTCTATTTCCTTGAAGAATGAGGTTGGAATTTTGATAGGTATTGGGTTGAATTTGTAGATAGCCTTGGGAAGTATTGCCATTTTCATGATGTTAATCTTGCCAATCCAGGAGCAAGGGAGGCTTTGCCATTTTTTTAGTTCTGTGTTGATTTCCTTTTTCAAGATTTTAAAGTTTTCATCATAGAGGTCCTTCACTTCTTTAGTTAAGTTAATTCCTAGGTATTGTATTTTTTGTGGGGCTTTTACAAATGGAGTTGCTTTCCTAATTTCAGCCACACTTTTCTCATTGTAGGCATACAGAAAAGCCATTGATTTTGGGGGATTAATTTTATAACCTGCTACTTTGCCGAAGTTTTGAATGAGCTTGAGTAATTTGGGAGTGGAGTCTATGGGATTCTTTAAGTACAAGATCATGTCATCTGCTAGGAGGGAGAGTTTTATTTCCTCTTTTCCTATTTGGAATCCCTTTATGTCTGCATCTTGTCTTATTGCTGTAGCTAGGCATTCTAATCCTAGATTGAAGAGAAGTGGAGAGAGTGGGCATCCTTGTCTTGTTCCTGAGTTAAGAGGAAATGGCTTTAGGTTTTCCACATTGAGTATAATGCTGGCTGTAGATTTGTCATATACAGCCTTTATTGTATTGAGGAATGTTCCATGGATTCCTAATTTTTCCAAAACCTTCATCATGAAGGGGTGTTGGATCTTGTCGAATGCTTTTTCTGCATCTATTGAGATAACCATGTGGTTCTTATTCTTGCTCCTGTTGATGTGATGAATAATATTAATTGATTTGCGTATATTGAACCAGCTTTGCATCCCTGAAATGAATCCTCTTTGATCGTGGTGTATGATTTTTTGGATGAATTGTTGAAGTCGATTGGCCAAAATTTTGTTGAGAATTTTTGCATCAATGTTCATCAAAGAAATGGGTCTATAGTTCTCTTTCTTTGATGAGTCCATGCCTGGTTTTGGGATGAGGGTTATGATGGCTTCATAGAATGTGTTGGGTAGTGAGCTTTCTCTTTCAATTTCATTGAAGAGTTGGTGGGATATTGGTGTGGGCTCTGCTTTGAAGGCCTTGTAAAATTCTGCTGTAAAAACATCTGGTCCTGGAATTTTCTTAGCTGAGAGGTCTCTTCTTGCTGTTTCTATTTCAGTGTTTGATATGGGCCTGTTAAGATAGTTTAACTCATCTTGGTTTAGTTTTGGCATGTCAATATTTGCTAGAAAGGGGTCCATTTCTGTCAAGTACTCAAACTTATTAGCATAAAGTTTTGAGAAGTATTCCCTTATAATGTTCTGAATCTTGTTTGTTTCTGTGGTGATGTTTCCATTCTCATCTCTGAATTTATTAATTTGGTTGTGTTTTCTTCTTTTTCTGATAAGATTTGCTAAGGGTCTGTGAATTTGGTTAAGTTTTTCGAAGAACCAACTCTTTGTTTTGTTGATTCTTTCTATTGATTTTTTGGATTCTAATTCATTTAATTCTTATGTAATTTTGATTATTTCTTTCCGTCTACTGGATTTTGGTATATCTTGCTGCTCTTTTTCAAGGAGGTTTAGATGTGTCATTAAATTGCTAGTTTCAGATCTTTCCAATTTGTTGATGTAGGAGCTCAGAGCTATAAACTTTCCTCTGAGTACTGCCTTTGCTGTGTCCCAGAGGAGCTGGTAATTTGTGTGTTCATTTTTGTTGAATAGCATGAACATTTGAATTTCCCTTCTAATCTCTTCCATGACCCACTCTTGGTTCAGCAGTGTGTTGTTCAGCCTCCATGTGATACGGGACTTTCTTTGGTGGCTTTTGCTGATGAGTTCTAATTTTATTCCCTTGTAGTCAGAGAGAATGCAAGGTATAACTTCAATGTTTCTGAGTCTAGACAAGTTTGCTTTGTGGCCTAAAATGTGGTCTATTTTAGAAAACGTTCCATGTGCTGCTGAGAAAAACGTATATTCTGATGCTGCTGGGTGAAATGTTCGGTAGATGTCTGTTAAGTCTAGTTCATCTATGCGGTTGTTTATATCTGCGGTTTCTCTGTTGAGTTTTTGCCGAGTTGATCTATGTAGTGGGGAGAGTGGTATGTTAAAATCCCCAACAATTAATGTCTTTGGATCTATATGGGATTTGAGGGAAAGTATTGTTTGTTTGATAAATTTGGGTGCTCCATTGTTTGGCGAATAGATATTTAGAATTGTAATATCCTCCTGAAGGAGAGATCCTTTAATTACTATGTAGCGACCTTCCTTATCTCTTCTCACAAATTTTAATTTGAATTCTATCTTATCTGATATTAGGATTGCAACTCCCGCCTGTTTATGGGGGCCGTTTGCTTGGTAGATTTTGTTCCAGCCTTTAACTTTGAAAATGTGTTTGTTTTTACGGGCAAGATGTGACTCCTGCAAGCAGCAGATAGAAGGGTCTTGTTTTTTAATCCAACTAGACAGTCTATGTCCCTTAATTGGAGAGTTCAGTCCGTTAACGTTAAGAGATAGAACTGAGAGGTATTTGGGAGTTCCTGCCATGTTATCCACCTTCTTGGGGACTGCAAAAACTGGGTTCTTCCTATGGTTCTTGGATTCTCAGTTTGGGTGCAGTTTCTTGGCCTTTGTTTCGGTCTTGTTGGTTTTCTATGTGTAGGACATCTTTACGAATCTTTTGTAGGGCTGGTTTGTTGGAGATGTATTGTATCAATTTTTCTTTGCTATGGAAGGTTTTTATTTGGCCTTCAGTTATAAAGGAGAGTTTAGCAGGGTACAGTATTCTTGGTTTATAGTTGTTTGTTTTTAGGGCATGGCATACATCATTCCAGGCTCTTCTTGCTTTGATTGTCTCTGCTGAGAAATCTGAGGTGATTCTAATTGGTTTCCCTTTATAGGTGAATACCCTTTTCTCCTTGACAGCTTTAAGGATCTTTTCCTTGGTCTGAGTTGATCCTGTGTGGATTATAATGTGATGGTGGGATGTCCTATTCTGGTCTGGTCTATTTGGGTTTCTAAAAGTTTCTTGTATCTGAATAGGCCTATCCTTTTGTATGTTTGGGAAGTTCTCTGCTAGCATCCTGTTAAACAAATTTCCAAGACCATTAACTTCTGTTTCTAGGTGCTCCTCTACACCCATTTTCCTTAGATTAGGCCTTCTGATGGTGTCTTCCAGGTGTTGGATAGATCTATCATATTTCTTGGACTTGTCTTGGATGGTTGTATGTTCTTTCTCTATAATATCTAGGCAGTCTTCAATCCCTGAGATTCGATCTTCTGCATGGTCTAACCTGCTGTCAAGACTCTCTACTTTGTTTTTTATCTCTTTTCCTTCTAGTTGGTTATCTTTGATGGCTTAAAGTTCTTTCTTGAAGCTCTGTTTTCGGTCTTGTGTGAATTTCTTTACTTCCTTAATTTGGTGTTCAGTGTTTGTTCTCAAATCACTTAGTTGATTGGTTATGGTTTCTTTGGACTCCCATTCCTTCTGTTGGGTTCCATTTAGCATTCCCTTTGTGGTCTCCCTAACTTCCTTCAGCTCTTTGATAATGGATTCCATGAATGCCTTTAGTGATCTTTGTGTATTCTCTACCTAGTCTCTCAATTCCTGTATTACTCTTTGATTAGCTTCTTCCCGTTCATGGGATTCCTGTAGTTCACTTTCCTCTCGTTCATGGGATTCCTGCAGTTCTCTTTGAGTGTTCTCAGCCTGTTCACGCCATTCCTCCCTTTCTCTTTGATTATTCTCAAGTTGTTCACACAAATCCTGTATCAGTTTTTGAGTAGCTTCCTCACGCTTATAATATTCCTGTATAAGTTTTGGGATGCCTCCTCTCTCTCTCTTTCACGCTCATACAGAGTCCTTTGTAAGTTGTCAAACTTCTCATTTGTCATGTTTGCCAGCAGTGTTTGTAGAGCTATTTGGGAACTCTCCTCTGGATTATTCATTATCTCTTCTGACCCCTGATTATCAAGATTGGGACTTGAGATCTCCGGATTTGTTATTTTTCTAGTGTTTTTTTCGGCTTACTCTGCACATTTGAGATGAAAATAGCACCAGTTTTGTGCTAGAACACTATCTTAAGGCAACCATCAATGAAAGTTTGCATTTGTACAGTCAATAGTCTACACATACAATCTTGTTCAAGAGATACATCTATTCAACATCAAACAAGTATATGTTAATAGGCTTCGAACAGCATAGAAGAATTTGGAAAACCAGAAATTTTTTAGGGTTAGTGAGAGATGTGGGTAAAAAATAGGAATAGATTGGTGTGGGGAGGAACAGGGAGAGTTAACTATGTCCTAATCCCAATGCAGGAAATAGGTTTGGTAGGATGCATGTAGAGAGAGAGAGAAAAAGAAGAATGGGAAAGGGAAATGAAAAGAGACCAGAAAAAAATAGAAACGTAAAAATTAATATTATTATGGAGATTAAAAGACCATCTATTTAGAGAGGAATGTGAAATGTGAGTATATTAATAGAAGTTTAGGGACATAGAGGAGAAGTGAAAAACTTAAAAAAATGCTTAAAATATTATATAGGTATAAAGGGGTAGTACTGCTATTAAGGAATTTAAGTCTCAGAGGTTTTGAATTGAGTAATAAATTTGTGGATTAAGTGTGTAAACAATGGGGGATAGGGTCTACTAGTTAACTACGGGTTTATCTGAGGATGTGCAGGACAAGAGTTAAGTCACATACAGAAGATCAAAAGAGAAGAAAAGGTGAAAAGGAGTAGAAATGGAGAAAAAAGATCAGAAGTTCAGTATAGGTATACAAAAAAACAAAAAGATAGTTAAGAAGGAAAGAAAAAGAGAAAGAAGACAAGAAAAGAAAGGAAAACGCACATTCATGTGTTCCTAAAATGCAAATTATAAGAGGAAAAAAAAGTTACTGGAAAACAATTATTTTTTCAAAAAAGGCAAAAATTAAAGATTAATAAAATTTTTAGAAAAGGAACAAAAATTTACATATATATAAGATACCAAAAAAAAAAGAAAAAAAAAAAAGAAAAGAATAGGAAGAAAAAAAAAGTTCTTTGATTTTTTCTTTTGATTTTTTTTTGGGAGGGGTTGGAAGAATCCTGTATCTCCCTTTTGTCTGTAACCAGCCTCTTGTTGGAGTCTCTGGTCAGCTTGAGGTCCTGTGGCTTGATTGGTTTCTTAAGTCAGTTTGTTCGAACAGGCAGAAAAATGCTCTGCTTTACCCAATATTTTGAGATCCCCCTCCCAGATTAGTTTACTGGGAGGGTGATCTGCTTTGAAAATCACAAAAGAGGGGGATGCAGTGGTGAAGATAGGTTCTGGGTTGGGTTGAGGCCTTTCAACAATCAGTAGCTTTTTCCTGGGGCTAACACAGAGCCCAGCCTGGAGCATTTCTCAGGTTTTCTGTTTTTCAATTGATTGTGGAGGCTGCTAGAGGGAGGGGCAGCCTCTAGCTCTGGTTTCCCAGTAAGGAAAGCCACTCCAATGGCTGGTGCCTGAGCTGGGTGACTTTTCCCCGGATGGAGCCAAGTCTGGCAAGTCACTTCGCTGTTAAGTTCTTGCGACCTGCTAAATGACTCGTTTTATTCCAAGGCCTGGGTTGGAGCTGGCAGCTCCTCTGAGCTTTGTCGGTATCCAAGATGGAGATCACCTGTGCTGGGGGGGGGGAGGGGTGGCCTTCCCTCCTCTGCTCCCTGAGAAGGAGTGAGGACGTCGGGCTTCTACTCACGTCGAGTCTTGGATCCTGGGTCGTCTCTGGTCTGCAAACTGCAGGATGAAAATATCCGCTCCTTGTTGGTTCTTGCTGGTGTTGAGTAGAATTCGCTCGCCCGCTGTGTCTGGCTCCTTTGTCCCGGACTGTCTGTGTGAGCGCTCAGTTATGGCCCTGGCTGCGGACTCCGCAGTGACCTTGCTGCTGCCGCCGCGGCGGCTGCTGGCAGACGCTCAGATGTGTCTTTTTGCCTTGGCTTCCCCTCTCTTGTCTAACTCTCTGTCCTGTGATGGAACACTTGGTGTGATTCTCTGGCTTAGGACTGTTCACTGGAACTCTAAAACTGCTTTCTATGCGAGAGCTTGTTCAGATTCCAGCTTCTCCTCCGCCATCTTCCCGGAACTCCCCTGTAATGCCATCTTAAGAAATTAATTTAGGCTTCTGGGAATGTGGATTCATGGTACGTTGATTGCCTAGCATGCATGAAACCCTAGGTTCAATTCCCCAGTACGACAGAAACAGAAAAACACTGGAAATAGTGCTGTGCCTCAAGTGGTAGAGTGCTACCCTTGAGAAAAAATATCTAAGGAATAATCCCCTAGCCCTGAGTTTATGCCCCTGGACTGGCAAAAGAATAAAAAGCAGTTAGCAAATGCAAAATATAGAATCCATACATTGAATATATAATTGTCCTTACATACTGACACCTGAAAATAGTCCCTAATTTATGTACTTTACTTATATTTTGATACTGTGTTGAAAATATGTTTTGGTCATTAGGTCAGCAATTAATGCTAGGAATGTGCTTAGATATCTGGTGAAGATTAATTCTGGAAATTCAAAGATTCCAGGATTTTGTGTGGTCACTGCTAATCACAAAGAGAAGAGCAGTCTAAGTGAGATTAGGAAATCTTTTTGGTCAGTCATGGCACCAAAAGGCAGAGGCTAATTAACAGTTGTGACAGAAGAGAAGGAATAACTCCAGATGGAAGGAATAAATGATAGTAACTAAGGTGTACCAGAAACTGTTCTAGAGAACCATGTTTGGTTATTGAAGAACAAAGTTATCAACTAGGCTTATTCCTCATTGCCTTTAGCATTCTAAATCTCTTAGGCTAGATCTTAATCTCTGTGAGATATATTTATCTCCTTCTATGCTGTTCTTTCATACTCAATGTCCTTTCCTTTCTAATAATCTCCCTCTTTTTGTATTTCTCTATGAATATTTCCTGATACTAAATACACCTATACAGATGGCTGAGGATGATAATGTAAGGGTCCCATATTTTAGAGCCATTAATGTAACAACCTTAGAATGCAGGACATAGTTATTGCTACCTCAATTTTTCTGAAAAACTTTAATGTCATCATTTGGTTCAAATTTACATTCTTTGTCTACATAGTGCCATTCAGTGCACATAAATGCAAATATGAGCTGGGTGCTGGTGGTTCATGCCTGTAATCCTAACTACTCAGGAGTTTGAGACCAGAGGATTCTTGTTCAATGCCAGCCTGGTCAGAAAAGTCCATGAGACCCTTATCTTCAATTAACCACCAGAACCCCGGAGGTGGTGCTGTAACTAAAGTGGTAGAGCGTTCAACTTGAGCTGATGAGCTGAGGGAAAGCACCCAGAATCAGATTTCAAACCCCATGATCAACAAAAAAAGTTGCTAAAAGGAACAAAAAGATCAATAATCTTCCCAAGCAAAACAAATGATACCAAAATTATTCAATGAACCTACTTTTGCTGAATTATTTAAGTTATGGCTTCTTTGCTGGACATATTCTTTTTTAAAAAATTGTCAAATATTAGCTTTACAATAAACTTCATCTAATATTTCTTGTTTCAAAAGAGAAATCTATACAGGTGATGTCACATAGCTTTCTTACTATCCTAGTTCAAAGCCAACGCAGGCAGGAGAGTCTGTCAAACTCTTATCTCTAAACAACAAAAAAACCAGAAGTGGAGTTTTGGTTCAAACAGTAGAGTACTAGCATTGGGAGCAGTTGGGCAGGAAAGACAACTCTTCAGGGACAGGGTCCAGCCTCTGGGTTCAAGCCCCAGAACCACCACAAACTAAACAAGAAGAAAACAATAAAAACCCAGATATTTCTTTGTGACCCCCCCCATAAAAGAGTCCGGGTCTGAGAAGAGGCTTCTTTTACTGATCATACTCCCTGAATCCTGCTTTTTTGGAATCCTTATTGCTATGGAGAACTCAGTACCAGACTAAAGGAATTGATAAGTACCTCCTGCAACAAGAGAATAACCTCAGGGGTGAAATATCATCCATAAGACACTTAAAAACCTCCATGTTTTTGGTTCTTTGCAGTAGAACACTTTAAAACAACGTCATTTCCTTTTTTTCTATGCTGGCCTTCAAATTGCCCATTATTCCTTTTTGTAATCCTCTCAACTAGTAGTTTACAGAAAAGTTTTATGTGACTAAAGAACACACTTGAAAAAGTCAGGGACAGAGTTTCCTTCAAGCCTTGGAATTCTTTTCTTGTACAGTAAAAAGGAAAGCAAAAGTTAACTTAGACTTTGTCATTCCTCTAAATTACATTCCTCTCTGGGGATCAGTTTCCACATCCAGTAATAGTTACTTCAGTGACAATCAATGGTGCTACTTGAGGTGTAATGAATTTTTTCTGGATTCACTGAAATAAAACAAGGATACCTTTGGACCCGAGGTAACATGTGTTTCAGAGACAACTTAGTAAAGAGAAAATATGAAATTTATATTGTTTATAAATACATTATCCATGAGTACATTGAGTTCAAACTTTGTAAGTTTCCTGTAAATTAAGGTGAGTTTTAAATAGGAAGAAGGTACTCAGATCATTCTTTTTGTGAGTGTATGTGCTGTGCATTATTTCCCAAGTGTACATGAGTTAACAGTAAGGGAAACAACAGAAATAATAGGAGAAAGAGAAGTTCTGTGTTTAAGCATAAGGGTTCAATATACATTAGAAAATTCTACAAATAAGGCAACATTGAAACAATAAAGTCAAGTCCAGTATGTAGATTTATGGGAATGATATAGAGAAAGCATTACTCCTACCTGGAACAGGAAGTATGTGGTCACTCCCTTTCTAAATCAGAATTGCTAATCATGCAGCTCTGTAGAAAGTAGAATGGAAGTATAATTCTGGTTTCAATGCAAGTCAGATATAAGACCATGGACTTAACTGGAAAAATAGACCATGTTGAGAGAACAAGGGTTATACTAGCAATGAACTGATGCCTAAGATGACATTTCTTTTTCTTTCCTTTACTTATATATTTTTTGTTGGTGGTGGTCTTGGCACTTGAACTCTGGGCCTTGGTGCTGCCCCTCTGCTATTCAGCTGAAGGCTAATGCTCTACATCTTGAACTACAGTGCAACTTCCAGTTTTCTTGTAGTTAATTGGAGAAAAGAGTCCCTGGGACTTTCCTACCAGGTCTGGCTTTCAACCCCAATCCTCAGATCTCACCGCCACCCAGCTTAAGATCACATTTCTAACAGTGTAAGCTCAGCATATGTAGTTTGTATGTTCATCTATATTGATGTGAATTCTTGAATTAAAATTCTCTGCTACAGCTTAGATTTTACACTCACAAAAAGGTTTGCAGTTTACAAGTTGATACTCCTGGAGAAATAAAACCTAAGAATGTAAAGGAGTATGGGAAGTTCAGTTTGCATCCAGTCTTGGCTGAACAGTCTTTGCAACAGTACCTATAATTAAGCAGCTAAAAGCTGGATTGGAAGAATTGCTCAGGTGATGCAATACTTGTCATGAGTAAGACTGATGAAGAAGAGCTTGAGGCTTTTGCATACATACATACAAATATACACATATACACAGAGGTATTTATATGTGCACACACAAATACACAAATGAAACGACTCTCAGAATATGTAGAAAAGTTAGAAAACAATAGAACATATAGCTTGAGTAAGACTAGAATCAAGTGATAACTTTTAATATTAGAAAGTCCTCAAGTAAACTTTTTTCAAAAAAGTTTGAGAATATTACATTGGTAGAAACCAGAGATAATAAGAGAGTCAAGTAATCATTATTAAAGGGATCAGATCCATGGAGGAATGAATCAGAGACCCCTCAGATGCATCTGAAAATGTTCATATCCTGTGTCAAATGTTAGAACATCTTGAAAAATAGTACATGAACAGTATGAGCATTCTAGTGGATAATATCACTGGAGAAGTTCAGAATTGATCATTGGTATCTAGATTAAATAAACAAAGAAACTATGGCAGGGCAATGTGATATAAGCCAAAAATTCTAGCAGTGAGACTAAGACAGGAGATTAAAGAGTGGAATTACATAGTGATACGTTTCCTGGACCAGGTAGTATAATTTTGTTTTAATAAAACAAAACAAAAAGAAAAGAATACACAGTTGGAAGTTTGGGGTAATTTTGTCATTATGTTGAGAAGTGAAGTTTCCTCTTGAAATGCAATTAATATATAATCTTCGGTTGGGTTTTAAATTCTCTCTTAATTACAGAACATTCCTAGATGGAAAATAACTCATGATTCCCATCCAAAACTTGAAAAAGTAAGTAACCATCATTTTGTTGGATTCCAAAGAAATGATGAAGGATTACAAAAGCTTAAGCCTGGAAAAATAGCAAAATTTGTCTAATGTAGGACTTTGTAGATCTTGCTAAATTAGAACTGAGATTTAAAATAAATATTTTAGTTTTGTTTGTAATTTCATATTCTATTATATACTACAAAATTCTTTTTAAGTAGAGGGGTTTAATTGAAAACTTCAGAAATGATTCTTGCATTCTATTTGTCTAGAATATTCTTTCAAAAGAGTTATAATTAGAACTTAGTTAATAGATAATTCCAACAGTTCATGCATAAAATGATAATGTGAATAATGTAGACAGAGTTGCCAACAAATGGATGGTATTAATTTATAAATTTAGAAAAAGCAAATTTTTGTGGTTTTGGTATAACATGGTATAAAGAGAATAATTGTGTGAAATCTTCTTTATTCTTCCTATAAATAAGACAAGAAGCAATTTCCCTAATTAAGTGCCTCTGTATACAATGAGAAAAATGCTAGGTTTGCGGTTTGTTTTTATTTTTGTTTTTGTTTATTGGTTTGTCCCAAAGCTTGAACTCTGGGACTGGACACTGTCTCTGAGCCTGTCTATGCTCATGGCTGGTGCCCTATCACTTCAACCTCAGTGCCACTTGTGTCTGACTTTTTCTGAGAATTTTATTGGAGATAAGAATCTAAGGAACCTTCCTGCCTGAGTGGGCTTTCAACTGTAATCTTCCGAATAGTAGCATCCTGAATATCTAAGATAGTTAAACAAGTAAAAATATAAATGATATTTACAAATGTTCTGATCTCAAGAATACCAGTGTGTGTGTGGGGGGGGGGAATGATGCAACCCAGTTTATTGTGTTGTTCTTTCCACAACACGGAGGACATCACATTAGCAGATGTGTAGTATTTTTTGACAATAGAGATAAGCTATTTGTGATGTAATTAAGGGAGTTTTGAGGTGTACCGTACACGTTCGAAACTGTTGGTCTAGGATGACTTTATGACATAAATCTTGGGATTGATGGACATAGAAATAATAGTTAATCTGATAAGCAGTTGCTTACTCTTGAAGAATTAATTATTACTGATGCTTCATAGTTTTTTCCTCTACCATAATGTGGCTATTTTTCTCTTGACTTCTCAATTTGTAACAACCCATTAGAATTACATAACATTCAAACAGGTGCTGTTTTGAATCTCTCAGTTATGGAATGTTCATAATTTCAAAATGAGTAGTCATTAGTCATAGGAATTTTGAAGAAGACATATATTCTGTCCTCTTAACAACTTATTTACTTTTAAAAGTTATGGGGTTTCCATAGAATTAAACTGTTTTTGGTTTTAGTATGAGAAAGTACTAAATTTATTCCTTTTTTCAAAATATTGGCAAGTTTATTATGAAAATATTGTCTTGTTGGATAACTTTCAGGTTGATTGCCCTCTGACTCAAAAGGGGTAATAAATTAAAATTAGATGCCAAATAGTATTGATTTAAAAAAGTTATACAAAGTATAATATTTACCAATAAATTAAAATTTTATTTCCTGCAACTTATTTTTTAAATTTAATTTTCTTGTCAAAGTGATGTACAGTGGGTTTACAGTAATTGTAAGGTAGTGAATACATAACTTTTCAAACTTGTTAACCACTCTCTCATTTTTCTCAGTTTTCCTTTACCCCAATACCCCTCACAAGTTGTAATGTACATTTCCAGCATATTGTCTTGTGAGTATTGCTATTGCATTGGTTTTCTCTTTGTCCTTTGTCTCTCCATTTTGTCGTTCCTCTTCCCTTCCATAATTAAGGCAAATGTATACACAATACATAGTGTATCAAAATCAAATACAGCAGGGGATAAACAATATGGGAAAACCCCAAAGAAAACAGAAATCACATATTACATTGAAAACAACAACCGCAAATAAAAATCTGTTTCCATATGTTGGAGTTCATTTTCCTCAGCATCACCTTATATGGTCATATATGCGCATAAAAAAGGCACTGGAAAATAATAGTTGCATGGACACTACATCATGAAAATAACATGTTAACTGTTTTTGATGGTAAAGGTGGAATTAGGATTGGTGAATTCAGTTTCTGATGAATGAATTTCAAAAGAATTTAAAAATTATGGCAGGTAAATTTTTAATTGTTCAAACTTTTTAACAATTTAGCCTATTAAGAAAATTAAAATTGCCCTGGAGAATAGGTTTTCATGCACAGAAATCCATGCAGACTTAGTTGAGAGGGAGCAATGTGGTTGAAGATGGCTATTTTTCACACTAAACAAACAAACCACAGAAACCTTGCTATAAATCCTGTAGATTCCCTTGAGAATTGTCCTTACCGAAGAAATGTACTCTTACTGTGTGAAACAAGGTTGTAGTCAAATTTAAATTCAAAGTTAAATTCAAAGTTCTTAAAAAAATAAGACATCAAAATTTGTGAATTAACCTTTAATTACCAAAGGGCAATTCTCTGAAACAGATAATTTGTACCAAAATATTTAGGGAGAAACTGCCCTCCACAATGAATGAAGGTATTGGGTTTACACTCTTCTGTTTGTAACCCTTTCCATAATGTCTTTGCACGTGAAGCAGTGAAACAGCGAAAAAAATCTGATTGGATACTTCAAACCAATGATTTCACATTTCTAAGTAGCTCACAAAATATAATATCCTTATTAACATAAGATAGTGAAGACTTCTCTTATTCCATAACCCAAAAGTGTTGGGATCAGAAAAGAATTGAGCAAATTGAAAAGGCAAGAAAACTGTTATTAGACGATTTAGCTAAGCGTATTTGCTTCAGCATTGGAGGGAGGCCAAAACTTTTTGATATAGATTGTTGTGTTAATATTTTTGCTACCTAAAGTGATTTTACAGAGCCTATTTGGCTCATTACAAATGCAAAACCGATTGAATGAAGACATGAAAATAAATTCCACATCCAAATAAAAAGTTTTAAAAGAGAAACCATGAAGATGTAGCAGTGGGGGAGGCCTTATCGTTCTTCAGCTTTATTAGACTTGAAGCCAAGAAGCTGTGATTAATTGGAAAGCAGGCAAGAGCTAAGGGGAGGATACAGAAGTATTGTCCTTTGTAACAGACACTGTCATCCAAGGTATGGTTGATTTAACTCTCTTCTCCTCCATACATCTTGTTGAGCAAATGCAAGACCAAGAGAAAAATAATCTATTGAAAGACTTTTGCAAAGAATAACTTCACTGTTCCTGATATGATACCAAAGGAGAGTCTTAAAAGAGAAGATAAAAGTAGAGTATTCTTCGAATTCCTCTAAGCATCTTGTTAGCAAAATATATCTTTAAGGTTAGAAGTGATTGAACCAAAAAGTGGTGGAGTACTTATTTTTGTGGGCACTTTAGACACAAGAAGACTTCAAAGGTAAAAGAAAAAAAAAGTATATCTAAATATTTGTGATCACAGCTTCTTGGACTGATTTTTTGGAGAAAAAGTTTTACATTAGAGTTTGTCCTCATTAACATAGATGTTGGGTTTTCGTGGTAACCAAATGCAAGGGGGAAGTTTAATGGACTCGCTTGGACAAGTAAACAGCATGATAGAAATAAAAAAGGCAAATAATATTTAGTGAATTACTTTGACCGATTACTGTGCCAGAACAAAGAAAGAAAGATAAAATTCAAAATCATTTGACTTACAAGTATGAAAAAAGGGACTAGGAAGGTGGTTCAGTGGTAGAGCACTTGTCTTGCATGCCTGAGGCCCTGGGTTCGATTCCTCAGCACCACATAAGCAAAAAGAAAAAAGCCGGAAGTGGCACTGTGGCTAAAGTGGTACAGCGCTAGCCTTGAGCTGAAGGGCTCAGGGACAGCGCCCAGGCCCAGAGGTTAGGCTCCACGACCGGACCCACAAAAAAAAAAAATTAAAAAACAACAACAAAAAATATGAAAAAAGAGGATTGTTCTCTTTCCAGTGGAGTAGTGGGTTCTTGAAGTTGTTTCTTTCATTCTATCTTCACAAGCTATCAAGTGTGGCTGAGGACTGGAGTATCCAGTTCAGACAAAGGGATCTCGCAGAAGAAAATAACTGCTGCACATGTAGGTGATTTATAACTTTAGAAAATCTATTTAGTTCTGTTCAAAATTCTCCCTTACCCCAAACTGCCCTCTTTGAACATCTTTGTTTGCTTTTCCCAATATTGCCCTTCATGAACTATTTAACAGTTTGAGAGGTCATATTCATACTCTCCAAAGATTGCTGTTTGGTTGTGATTTTTCTGTGTTTTTGTTTTTTTTTCACTGAATTTCAAAAGGCTGTGCAAGTGTGTTACAATTAAATATGTCCATCTAATTGTCCAATGCTCCTGGATCAGAGTCATTCCTTCTATTATTCTCAACTCAACCCTTCTCCAAGATTTATTTCCAATTTACCACTTCCTTTATCACATGTGTACATTGAGTATTCTTGCTGTACTTGCCCCTTGTTCCATTTTTCGTTCATTCTATGTCTTGACTATTATTTCTCTCTGGTTTCAAGTTCCTGATGTTCATTCTGTTAAACTGTCTGTTAATACATTGAAAGGTTTATATATATATATATATATATATATATATATATATATATATATATATATATATATATATAAATATATAAATTCCATGGAGTTTCAATCCTAAATATACTTGAATTGATATCAGCTTGTATTTCCATAATTCATTCATCTGCAATAACAATTTGAAAGACTGGAGACGTGAAGCACCTAGACATGATATTATTCTCACCCATTTGGAAGATTAATCTTTAGTAAATAAGAAAATTTAAAGATAACTTAAATGTATTACTAACTACCAGTTTTTATAAATGGCTTTGTACAATGGTTTGGGATTATTTTATTTTACATGGGATAATATTTTCTACTACCTATAAATTTTATAAAAAGGAGAAAACTAAAATTTATTATTATGGAGGAATATGATAGAAATAGAAGACAGATTTTATGTTTGCCACATCTCTGATGAGTACCCATATTCAAGACTTAAAGTCATATTTCTTAAGGAAAACATAAAACAACATATGATACGGCAACTAGTGACTTTTTAAAATGTACCTTATTATGTGCTGAAATTTACTTTTTAACTAATGTTTGGGCTTGAAATATGGGAGGCTGATCTATTTAAAACATTTCTGGAAGGCATCTACTGAACAACACAAATGTTGGGGGGCACTATTTCTACACTGTATTGAATGGTTGAACCTATTTGACATTAGTGCTGGGTAAGTAAATCAACTCTATTGTAACTTGCTTCTTCCAATTGAAAAACTTGTAATGTCAGTAAATATGATCTACTTGTCAAATGCTATTTTGGTGAATGTGATTTTAAAAAGTTTATTTGAAACGGAATATGCTTTCAGGAGATTAATTGTAGTTTATCATTGGTTTGAGAATGACATTTTTATACTACAGAACCAAGTTTTACTGAAGTACCTGTGTTTTGAAGCACTAAGGATCTTCTCAATTAATGTTTTCCTGAATTATATTTGACCTCTAAGTCAAATTTTCCTAGCCTTGGTAGACCAATTATGGATCTATCGTTCCAGGAACTATTTTTTGGCCTAGTTATGCTGGAATGAATTCTTTCATTAATTATTAGGACAGGAGTATTAAAAATATTCTTATGACATTTGTGATCTTTTTTACTCATGTGGGCTGGTCATCTGTAAATTGAAAGTTTGAATTACAGTACTTTCATTCAGATTTTGTGATCTCATCTTTCATTTTAAGTTGCCTTGAATTTCACAAATGCTTACTGCTAAATCCTCTGTCGCATGGAATTGGGGCCCTGAAATATTATAGGAAATGAGAAATTGAGATGGATCTTCAATTACTTTCTGTTGGCATATTGCATGGGCTTAGGTGCGAAGTCTTGCCCTTGTTATCAGATGATACAGATAAGTGGGACCTGGGATTCTAGGACAAGTAGGTCCTGCAGAAGAATAATACTTTTTAGGCATCATATCAGCAAAATCAGGGAAATATTGAGAAAACCAGTTTGGGACCAGTGAGTTGAAAAAAATCAGAGTAGCATAGTAAAATCCCTTATAGATTGGAGGAAAATAAATATTTTTTTTAACCATGTGAATTCAGAAAACCAAGAACAATAAAAGGTATCACAAATTTATACTGACGACATTGCACTGATACTTCTTATATTCTAATATATATTCTAAACCTAATTATTTATATTCCAATCTATTTATTGGAATAAATATCAATTTATTTGTCGAATTATCAATTCTATTAAGATTCACTGTGAAATATAAAAGCAGCACATATAAATATGAAAATATAACTATATATAATGTAAGGAATGTGAAACAATGTTTTGCATTGTTCTGTTGTGGTTAGGTTATCAAAGGCAACTCTGTTTTAATGTATTATTCCATTATTTCTACCTCAGTGCTTGGTAGAGTTAGAACTAAAGCTTTAATATTTGTAGACTTACATCTTAGAGGCAAGAGGAAACACTGTGATTAAAACATTACCAATTTAAGGCCTAATATCGAGGAGAAACATATTGACTTCTGGAGCTTTGGAAATATTTGGTGATAGAAAGGCAGTAGTATAAGTTCCTGCCTGGTTGGATGTTAGACAGGCCAGGCCATTAGGTAATCATGCATATGAAAAATTCTTTTCACCTTCTTGACTTTAGCTACTTTTGAAATGGTAGTTATAATAAACAATTATATTTTGATATAATACCTTCTAGTCTGAACAGTCCTGTCTGAACTGTTCATCTCCCTATGATCCCTTGTAACTAAGATTAGTTTTGTTCCAGTAAGAAAATCTTTGCTGTCAGGGTAAGATATTCTGGTTGGTCTGTTCCTACATGGAAGAAGAGCAAAGGGTCAGGTAGACATTTGTTTCAATAAGACCTCATTCGGGAAGTTTTAAGCTGCAGAAGTTTAGAAGTAGCTTTTAAGCAAGGCTTACTTTGAATCCATTAGCTCCATAAAGCTAACTCAGTTGATAAATAAGTACTTGAAAAGCCATCACCTTCGAACCTAGGTATAAAGGCTTCAAAGTGTGATCAAATTTAAAATGAAAAAGACTTAAAATAGTCATTGACAAAAAATTGCAAATGTGAGCAATCATCCGAACAATAGAAGTATTTTTTCCATTATACACAGAATTTTAGAGAAATGAGATCAATAGCATTGTTAGTAACAATAAGGTTTCCTTGTTACAAATAGGCAACCAAGGATATATGCCTGTTTAAAGATTGCATCATTACCTACTTAAATTCACAGGATACTACATGATTCAGCAACACGTATACCAAATTACAACAGTACAGAGATTAACATCGCACTTGCACAAGGATGATATGAAAATTTGTAAAGTATTCAATATTTTTCATTCTTCAGATGCAAGAAATGAAAAACAGTTATTGAAAAGGTGATTCCAAAATTACAAGTGTAACAATACATGTAATTCATATAATTTAAAGTTAGTGTGACATCTGTGTAATAAATCTTCACCTTAGAATGGCCTTTACATAGCATAATCTTTACAAAGCTTTTGAAATTAGATAACATTGTCATTTTATCACAAAGAAGTAAAATGTTGTAAGGACCTAGGAAAAAAGGAATCTTAAACCGTTTGTATATGGAATGCAATCTGAAAGGACACATTTATTAATGAATTTATATATTATAAAACTATGTAGAATTCAAAGTATATCTAGGAGAGAATGAAATAGATTATGGACATTATACAAACAGAATACAGAATATTTTAAACTATACATTTTTCAGCCATGCACCATAAATATCTTTAGTTTCTGTAATACCCTTTTTTTTGGGGGGGGTCCTATCCTGGGGCCTGAACTCTGGGCCTGGGCGCTGCCCCTCAGCTCTTCAGCTCAAGGCTAGTACTCTACCACTTGTGCCACAGCACCACTTCTAGCTTTTTTCTTTTTGCTTATGTGGTGCTGAGGAATCGAACCCAGGGTCTCATGCATGCAAGGCAAGCGCTCTACCACTGAGCCACCTTCCCAGCCCCTGTACTACTCTTTTAGCAGATAAGTTAAAATTATTTCTGATTTAAACAATCACAACTTGCAGAAATCATTATAGATGTATGCATACAACTTGAATATATTTTGACATCAAAGTCAGGCAATTCACCTGGATGAATACCATGGAATCCATGAATTTTTAAAGTAAGATATTGCTGTTGCTTTGCAGTGAAAATATTTTGTACGGAGACAAAGGATGGACAGCATTTTTTTAAATTTAAGAAACTTAACCAAACCATTAAGACTTAGAAAAAATTGTACAGCCTTCCACAACTTCAAAGATGTAGTAATGCATACTTATCCTTTTGGCAATATCAAATGCAGTTTTTTCCAAATTGTTCTTCAGACCTGGTTTGATATAATGTTTCAACAGAAAGAGATCAAACGTATCATTTCTATTTCTATTCCCAGCAGAAGGATGCAAGGGGGTCGAGGCCATTAGTTTGGGCATTGTTTTCTGCATCATGATGAAGTAAGAAAGAAGCCACTCTGGTATTATTCCACGTATAAGCACTCTGCAGAGGTTTCCAGCCATTCACAATTATTGCATGAATACCTGCCTTGAGCCATCAACTCATGGACAATGTCTAAGTGTCCACGTAGGCTTCCCAATAATGAGGGGTAAACTCATCCTCATCCGTAGTATTCACATGAGTGACCTTTCTGGAAAGTACTCTTGGCATTGTAGTAAGCCGATTATTTTCGGCAGCCCAAAGAAAAAATTTGCTTGGCTCGTTCTCCATTTTTTTTTTCTTGCAACTGATACCATTCCTCACTTTTTCATCTTTTTCATCACAATTGTCTAACCAGGTACTTTTCCTGTCCAATGAAGGAATAGGTCCAGGCTAGGAAAGCAGCTAGAGAAGGCAAGCCGATTGTATCTGTGACAAAACTTTGTGGAACGTGGTATCAAGTATTATTTACTGGTGATCCACTTGCGCTGGAAGCATGATTCAGAAATATTGCTTGCTGATTCTGAACTATTGCTTTGATCATTATATTCTCCAAGAAGAAAAAGTGAGACTCAATTGATAGGAAAGGAGTACTAAAACATTTTGACTTCTCATTAAGCTGATTTCTCATTAAGATGATTCTCATTAAGATGATTGAAGGTTCGATCATCAAAATCACATGAAGACAATAGATACTCCTATTTTTTAACTGAAAACAAGTGTCTTTAAAAAAACAAGGAATTTAAGTAGTCGTACAAAGGACTTCTATTTTACTACTGCAATGAGCAGTAGTAAATGAGCTCTCTTATGGTATTTTTTGGGGGGTTCCTGTCCTGCAGCCTGAACTCTGGGCCTGCGTGCTGTCCCTCAGCTCTTCAGCTCAAGGCTAGTGCTCTACCACTTGAGCCACAGCGCCACTTCTGGCTTTTTTCTTTTTGCTTATGTGGTGCTGAGGAATCGAATGCAGGGCCTCAGGCATGCAAGGCAAGGGCTCTACCACTGAGCCACCTTGCCAGTCCCCTATCATGGTATTTTTTGTTTATGGTCTTAAGAAGAAATTTACTTGCTTAAATTTCTGACAGGACAATATCTTCACTGTACATCTTCCTTATGTACTCTGTTTTAAAATACTATCTAAGTATGTGCATTAGATAAGTATAGTGGAAAAAGTAGAAGCCACACTGGTGGCTCATGTCTTTAATCCTAGCTAATAAGAAAGATGAAATCTGAAGATTGTGGTTTGAAACGAGGCCAAGCCCCCCCAAAATACATTAGTAACCAGCAAAAGGTAGAAATGGAGCTGTGGTACAAGTAGTAAAATACTAGCCTTGAGGAAAACTAAAACAAAAAAACAAAAAATTCAGGGACAGCGCCAGGCCCTGATTTCAAGTCTTACTATTAGTACCAAACGAATGAATTAATTGATTAAAATAAGTTAAGTGGTCACATGTGGAGAGGCAAGCAAAATGTAACATGCATGGTGACTGGATTTTGTATTATTTTGTAATATGGCAAATTATCATTTGTACTAATCACTAATATTTTATTTGAACTTTTTTGTACAATAAACCCTGAATTTAGCATGCATGTATATGTGTGTGCACATGTGAGTATGTGTATATGTGTGCGTGTGCTGTTGCAATGTTGCTTGCCTATGTGGACAGGGTGAGAATGAAAAGAGCTGTTTTTCAATGGTTTTATTTATCAGTGTTCTGTCATGTCATTTCAATGGAACCACCTTTCTGTACATTTTATTTGTCAAATAATATTATCATAATCAAAGCATTTACAACATTAAGTTAGGTAAAAGAGATCACGTTCAGCTCTTATTATATGTTAGGTAAGAAGATACAGATCTAATTAGATAGTAAGTTATTGCTGTAAGATGACTTTCAGTACAAAATATGTAGTTGACTTCTTAAATTTGTTTTACTTTTAAGATATACACATGGAGTGAGTTTGACCGACTTGTCAAACAGGTATTACTCTCTGGTTATTCCTGTGAAACACAAGGTGAATAAACATTTTCCGGATTTCTGTTGAAAATATCTTTCTTTGTAAGATCATATCTATTCTCACTAAGTTAATCAACCCCATATTTATTATGTTTGAATATCCCAATATATTGACTGAAAATCAGTATTGTGGATATGCTTGTTAGGTATACATTTCAAAAACAAATAAATAAAAAGCATGTGTCACTTCCAGATTGTGTATGCATTTGAAGTTGTTTTGTACATGCAAATGTATCTTCATTAATGGTTCTTTTGTGGGAGTAACTGTCACAACTTTAACAAATAAGACTTTTCGAATATAAATAACACCCCAGAGCGAGTCGTGCAATTTCTGAAAACTCTGAATATTTTAGAATTATTTCAGTTCATTGACTATACAGCTAAAGACATTTCTGAAATAAATATTGTTAAGATCTGAAAATGTAAGTGAGTATATAGGTTTTTTATGCATCATTTTATGAAATGTCAGTTTTTATGAAACTAAATTAAATAGAATAAAAGAATGTAAGTGAATTGGGTTAGCTAATTATTAGTATAACTTTGTTTTTTTATTAAAATTGTCCTCGGAATGTAGATGATGCAGTTAAATTATTTCCTTTGTATCACTGTGCTTCAGTTATTTTCAGAATATTTGTAGTTATAAGAGTGAATTTGTAGTATAAATAAATGTTTTTTTAAATGATTAGGATTAATCTTGTGTTTTGTGTCTTATTCCCAAGAAAATAAGTTATTTTCAAGTGTTAATAGGTTATAATTGAATCTTCATTATTATAAGAAATTTTGAAAAAATGCAGTAGTATTGAAGTCTTTTAAAAACAATTATATTCACAAGTTGGAGAGTCTTTAATTCAGGCTTAGGTCTTGGTGTCTATGATTTTTAACCTCTTGTTCCTAACATTAATGATAGTTCAGACTGCGTTTTTGGGTATATGAAAGGTAAAATATTTATCTGGGGTCACATGTGATTTTTATATCAGTCTTGCTTTAAAAGCATTTTTAAGTAGTACCTTTCTCTCAAAATGTGAGGTATAAAAAGCAGTCAAAATACTTCTAATGGTAAACAACTTAGGTGAGTTACAATGAGGAAAAGATTGGTCCATAAGACCTGCAGTCTGTTTCCATCAGGAAATAGGAAGGTCATTCTTTAGTAAGACTGTGTTAAACAGAGATGGGATCCCCAGGCTGAATCATGGGACAAAATATGATTTCTACTATTTTGAGCTAGAAATCAAGAATGTTATAGTTTAGCAGTTCCTTTCACCAGGGAGGTATAAATTGATTATGAACTTGTAGTTTTCATATTACAGTTACCTATTTTCTAACAAAGATAAGTGAACTATTATTAGAGTGTACACAATAATTCTGGGATATTTTCTTAGAATTAAGAGACTAAGTGCTGGTATTTTAGTCATAAAATAGAATGAGGTTATTTGATACAGTGGGAGATGGGTCTCAGGCTAACTCATACTACGTGTGCATTGTTGTAGTAGTAATTCCAACTCTGAAGACTTCAATATCATCATCCAAGAATTTAAAATGGAAGTAGTTCCACTTTACGGAATTATTGTGAGTATTAAATTAGATACCATAGGTAATGTACTTGGATAAACAATCTATCAGCATTTGGCACATTCTACTTGTTAATTTATCCTGTAATGAATTCTAACATTTTTACTGTGATTTCATAGTGTGTCTTTATGATGTGCAATGTGATGTATTGATATTCATAGCATTGATTACTTTTCTCTCACTTTAAGGAAAATACCTGCAAAAAAAAACTTTCTGAGGAGGAAATTATTATATTGACTCATGGTTTTAAGAGAGCACAGTTTAAGATCAGAGATCTCCATTTTTTTAAATTATATTTTGATTATCTTAAATAGTTGTACAAGGGAATTTCTATTCAACAAATCATTTTTTTTTGTCGGTCGTGGGTCTTGAACTCTGGGCCTGGGTGCTGTCCCTCAGCATTTCAGCTCAAGGCGAGCGCTCTACCACTTGAGCTACAGCGCCACTTCTCAACAAATCAGTTTTTTTAAGTACAGTGGATCTTTACATAATTTTCCTACACCCTTCCCAACCTTGCCCCACTTTAAATTTTTCTAGTTTCATACTACCTCCATTGAATATTATGCCTTCACTGTCTTCCTCCATAACTCTCTTTATTCCTTCCCTTTGAATTCCCATTACATCTTCCAAGTGATAGTTTCCTGGTATTCATTTTGTTGGATTAAATGTTCAGTTTTATAAGAAATTACACTTTTAAATACTCTGCTGCATATAGCATGCTTTGGTTAATATTGAGGTGAAAAGTTGAATAAAGTTATAGTTTCCAAATATGAGACAGCACATGGATCCTTTGTGTGTCTGGCTCTGACTTAGTTTATTTAACATATTTTTAGATCTATCCATTTCTTTGCAAATAATGTAACAGTCTTCATAATGGATGAGGACAATCCAATTTTGTATATGTGCCACACTTTCTCTATCCATCCCTCCGCCAAAGGGCATCTGGGCTGTTTCCATAAGTTGGCTAAGGTGAATAGTGCAGCAGTGAACATGGTTGTGAAAATGATTTTACGGTAACCTTTTGGAAGAATTCATCACTATCTTTCTGGGAACAATCTTCTAGCCAGTTTTCCAGAATAAGCACATCCCTCCCTTCATCTCCACTACAACGTATTGCAAATCCTCAACAACACACTACCCCCTATAGGTCTCAATAAGCTAAAACCACACTGTGCCCTTATTCTTTCAATACATTTTTTTCATAATTGTACACATAATTTAGTGAGAACTTCTATGTACTTTCCTAATGTGGGAATGAGGGAGATGACAATGGAGTAAAAGTAAGAAATATGCAATTTAATTAGCTATTATCATATTAAAAATAATTTTCAGCTCTAACTCAGCCCCATTTCCTATTATTTTAATCTTTATTTTATTACTTCATCTATCCCTTAAATTTTAACAGGTGAGTTAAATACAAAGGCAAAAAGTGTGGTTTGATTTTGACACTCATGTGTGAGGATGAACAATATTGGCAAATAAATTGGAATTAATATCTATTATCCATTTTGTTAAAGGACAGATGGTTTTCCCAAACTGATTCTCGCAATTCATATTCCATTCAACAACGAGAAAAGTGCTACAATTCCCTTTGTTTTGCTCCTTATTAACTTTTATTTCCACACAAGCCTTGAATTCTTTTCTTGGAAAGTAAAAAGAAAAAACAAGTTAACTTTTTTTCTTTTTTTTAAGTTTTATTTATTTTTTATTTTGAAAATACTGTACAGAGGGGTTACAATTAGATGAGCAAGATAATGAGTACATTTCTTTAATAAGCATTGTAGCCTCCTACTTTGTTTCACCTTCTAATACCTTCCTATCCTCCCCAACCCCTCACCCAATCCTCCCCCCCACCCAAGTTGTAAAGTTCGTTTTCAACATGACAACTTGTACTTCTCATTGTTGCCACCTGTATCCTTATTTAAACTACTTGTTGTTCCCATTCCCCTCCACAAATCATACCAACATCAAATACAGTGAAAGCAGGGGTTATTCCGTGGGGGAGGGACATACAAAGCAACAAAGAAATAATCTTATTAATGCGTTAGAAACAAATGCATGAAAGAAAAAAATTGGAATACATATCGTAGGGTTCATTTCACCTAACATCATCTTATCTGTCTTTTTCTGCTTTTCTCAGACATATACTAGTTACTGCAAATAAGGGAAACTATGGGACCTATGATTCATTGGGCTTGACTTACTACACTTAATATAATTTTTTCCAAGTTTTCCATTTCCTAACAAATGGTGCAATGTCATTCTTTTTGATGGAGGCATAGAATTCCATTGTGTATATATACCACATTTTCTTGATCCATTCATCTACTGAGTAAAATCTGGGTTGGTTCCATATCTTAGCTATGGTAAATAATGCTGCAAGAAACATAGTTGTGCTGCAGCATTAGTATGGCCTTGTTTGTGTACATTTGGGTAAATGCCCAAAAGTGGGATTGCTGGGTCATAGGGGAGCTCTATGTGGAGTCTTTTGAGGCACCTCCATAATACTTTCCAAAATTGTTGAACAAGTTTACACTCCCACCAACAATGAAGTAAGGTTCCCATCTCTCCAAATCCCCTCTAGCATCTGTTGTTATTAGAGTTCTTGATTTTTGCCATTCTAACTGAGGTGAGGTGGTATCTTAATTTGTTTTGATTTGCATTTCTTTTATGGCAAGGGAGGTTGAGCATTTCTTCATGTGTCTATTGGCCATCCTTCTTTCTTCTTCATAGAAGTTTCTCTTTAATTCATTAGCCCACTTATTTATTGGGCAGTTGTTTCTTTGAGGATTTGTTGTTGGGTGATTAAATTTTTTGTGTTCCAAGTATATTTTTGATTTGAGACCCTTGTCTGTTGTATGGCTAGTGAAGATCTTCTCCCAATCCATGGGCTTTGTATTGATCTTGCTAGCTATATCCTTTGCCATGCAGAAGTTCTGCAACTTCATGCAATATCATTTGTCCAACCTTTGTTAACGCAAGTTAACTTGAACTTTGTCATTTATGTTCAATTCCTCTCTTATTAACATTTTCCACTTCAGTAACATTTATTTTCATTTATTTCTGGTAAAAATCTATGGTCCTGCTCGAGGTAAAGTGAATTTTTTCTGGCTTCATTGAAATAGCAGAAGGACATATTTGGACATGGTGTTTCAGAGATAACTTAATAAAGAGAAAATATAGAATTTAAATGACTTATAAAAACATTATCCATGTACATAGGACCATATAAGATGATGTTAGGTGAAATGAACCTCAAATTAGGAATACTTGATTTTTCTTTCTTCTTATTTTTTATTGTGAAAACATCATACAGAGGGGTTACAATTACATGGGCAAAGCAATGAGTACATTTCTTTTCAAGCATTGTTACCTCCTCCTTTGTTTCTCCTTCCCATCCTTTCCCATCATCCCTCCCCCCCCACAACCCCTCTCTCTCTCTTAAGTTGTTAAGTTCATTTTTCAATATCTTGTACATCTCATTGTTGCATTGGGTCCATTTGTATCCCTATTTAAACAACTTGTTTTTCCCTTCCCCTCCACAAATTATACCAATATCAAATACAGTGAAAACAGGGGTTATACCATCGAGGAAGGACATATGAAGCACCAAATAAATCATCTTGTAAATATGTTAGAAACAACCACAAGAAAGCATTTCTGCATGTCTCATACATGTATTAATTATTGCAAATAAGCGAAACCGTGGGACCTATATTTCTTTGACCAGACACAAACTAACAAAGAGATCATCCTATAAATATTTTAGATACTTGGGTTGGGGAGGGGGGACTTGGGGAGATGGGAAGGGAAAGGATGGCAGGGGAAAAACAAAAGAGGAGGTAAAAATTCCCGATAGGACATGTACTCATTACCTTACTTATGTAACTCTAACCCCTCTGTACGCTATTTTTGCAATGTGATGTTGGTATAATTTGTGGAGAGGAAGGGAAAAAACACGGATACAGTGGACCCATTGCAACAATCAGATATACAAATCGTTATGTCAAAAAACGAACTTTGCAACTTTTCAGAAGACTGCAAGTAAGACAATTTGAAACAATAAAGGCAAGGCCAGTATATAGATCTATGGGAGTGATATAGAGAAAGCATTGCTACTAAGTGGAACATGAAGGATGAGGCCACTCTCTTTCATTCTATAGCTCTAAATGATGTTTGCTAATCACACAAATTTGTAAAATGTAGAATGGAAAAATAATTCTGGTGCCAAAGCAAGTCAGATACAAGAACATCAACCTTACTAAAAAAGAAAAGGCCATGTTGGGAAAGCAGGAATTATACTGGTGGCTAAGATTACATTACTTTTTCTTTCTTTCTTTTTTCATTTTTTTGATGGTTGTGGGGAGAGGGGTAGGTTGATGTCCTCCACTCATCAGCTCAATGCTAATGTTCTACCACTTGAGCCACAGCACCTCTTCCAGTTTTCTCAGGTTAATTTGAAATAATTGCCTCAGAAACTTTCCTTCTCATGCTGGATTGAACTGCAATCTTCATATCACAGCCTCCTGAATAGCTAGGGTTATAGGCATGAGTCACTGGCACTGGGCTTAAGATCACATTTCTAACAGTGTATACTCAGGGTATGTAATGTTTATGTACTTCTATCTTTGTATGAATTTTTGAGTTAAAAATCTGGGCTAGAGATTAGACTTCACACTCACAAAAATATTTCTAGTTTAAAAGTTGATACTCCTGGAAAAATAAAACCTAAGAATGTAAAGGAGTCTGGGAATTTCAGTTTGCATCCAACCTGGATAGCACAGTCTTTGAGACACTATCTGTAATTAACCAGCCAAAAGCTCTATTGGAAGAATGGCTCAAGTGATGGAATACCAGTCATGAGCAAGAGTGCTGAAGAAGAGCTTGAAGATTTTGCATACATACTAACAAACATACACATACACACAGAGGCACTTATATGTGAAAACACACATACACAAATGAAACAACTCTCAGAATGTGTAGAAAAGTTAGAAAACAATAGAAAATATACCCTGAGTATATGTCCTAGAATCAAGTGAAAATTTTTAATATTAGAAAGTCCTTAAGTGAACTTTCTTCAAAAAAGTTTGGGAATATTACATAGGTAGGGAACAGAGATAGTAAGAAAGTCAAGTAATCATTACTAAAAGTATCGTATCCATCAGGGAATGAATCAGAGACCCCTGCAGCTGTATCTGAAAATGATCATATCCTTTGTCAAATATTAGAACATCTTTGAAAATAGTACAGAAATAGTATGAGCAGACAGTCTAGTGGATAAGATCATTAGAGCATTTCAGAATTACTAGTCTGTATCTAAATTAAATAAACCAACAAGTTATGGCAGGGCAATGTTTTACAAGCCTGCAATTCTAGCACCCAGACTAAAACAGGAGATTGGAGAGTGGAATTACATAGTGATACTTTCCCTGGACTAGGTAATATAATTCTGTCTCAATGAAACAAACAAAACAACAAGAAAGGGATACACAGTTGGAAGTTTGGGCTAATTTTTTCATTATGTTTTAAGAAGTCAAATTTCCTGTTGAAATGCAATTCATTTATAATCCTCAGTTGTGTTTTAAATGCTCTCTTCATTTCAGAACATTCCTAGATGCAAAAGGTCTCATGATTCCCAACCAAAAATTTGAAAAAGTAAGCATCATTCTGTTGAATTCCAAAGAAATCATTTAGGGTTACAAAACTTTAAACCTGGAGAAATAGCAAAGTTCATCCAATATAGGACTGTGTAGACCTTGCTAAATTAGAATTGAGATTTACAATAAATACTTTGGTTTTGTTTATAATTTCATATTATATATGATACTACAAAATTCTTTTTATGTAGAAGATTTAATTTACAAATTTATAAATGATTCTGGCATTGTATTTGCCTAAAATATTCTTTCAAGTGACGTATAATTAGATCTTAGTAAATGGACAATTCCAACAGTTCATGTATAAAATGATAATGTGAATAATCTAGACAGAGTTGCCAACAAATGGCTGATATTAATTTATAAATTTAGAAAAAAGAAATTTTTTGAGGCTTTGGTGTAACATGGTATGAAAGGAATAATTGTGTGACATCTTGGTTCTTCTATCTATTCGTAAAGCAGGAAATAATTTTCTTAATTACGTGCCTATGTATACAATGAGAAAAATGCTAGGATTTGAGTTTGTTTTTATTTTGTTTTTGATTTGGTTTTTTCGAGGGCTTGAACTCTGGGCCTAAGTACTGTCTCTGCGCCTGTTTGTGCTCAAGGCTACTGCTCTACCACTTGAAACTCAGAGCCACTTCTGTCTTGCTTTTCCTGAGCAGTAAATTGGAGATAAGAATCTCCGGAATCTTCCTGCCTGGGTGAGCTTTGAACTGTAATCTTCCAGTTTTAGACTCATGAATATCTATGATATATAAAAATATAAATATAAATAATATTCCATGTGTTCTGATCTCAAGAATACCACATTTTGGGGGGGGGAGATGCAGCAAAGTTTAGTGTAGTGTTCTTTCCACAATAGGAAGAGCATCACGTTAGCAAAAGTGTAGAATTTTTATAATAATTAGAAGCTATTCATGACGTGAATTAAGGAAATTTTAAGGTGCACCTTACAAGTTGGAAACTGTTGGGCTAGGATGACTTTATATCATAAAAGCTTGGGATTGATTGTCACAGAAATAATAGCTTACTCTAATGAAAATGTTTACTCTTGAGGAATTAGTTATTACAGATAATTCATAGTTTTATCCTCTACCAGGATGTGGCTATTTTTTCTGTTGACTTCTCAATATGTAACAACCCATTGGAAACCATCTATTGCAGAATTAAAGAACATGCAAACAGGAACTGTTTTGAATGTCTCTGGTACAGAATGTTCAGAATTTGAAAATGAGTAGTTAGTAGTTTTGATGAACACATATATTCTATGCTCTTAACAATTATTCAGTTTTAAAAATTAGGAGTTTCCAAATAATTAAACTGTTTTCTGTTTTACTCTGAGACAATATTATGTTTTTTTCTAAATAATGGCAAGTATATTGTGAAAATATTGTAGAGTTAGATAACATTCAAGTTGATGAACCTCTGATAAAAAGAGGTAATTAATTCAAATTAGATGCCAAATGGTGTTCATTTTTTAAAAGATAATGCACATAGAATAATATTTACTATATCAATACAGTGAAATTATATTTTATGTAGCATATTTTAAATTAAATTTTATTGGCAAGGTGATGTATTCAAGGAGTTGCAGTAACTGTAAGGTAGTAAATAGATGACATATCGAACTTGATACCCCTTCCCTCATTTCTCTCACACTTTTCCTTTGCCCAACACTCACCTCACAAGTTGTAATGTAAATTTCCGCATTTCATCTTGTGAGTATTGCTATTGCATTGGTTTCCCTTTGTCATTTGTCTCACCATTTTGTTGTTCCTCTTCCCTTGCTAAATTAAGGAAAGAGAAAACCCAAATTGTTTAAATAGGGATACAGGTGGACCCATTGCGCCAATGAGATGTACAAGAGATTATGTAGAAAATGTACCTTACAACTTTGGTGCAGCAGGTGGGAGAGGGTGAGATTGGAAAGGATGGTAAGGGGAAACAAAGGAGGAGGCCATAATGCTTGATAAGAAATGCACTCATTACCTTGACTATGTAATTATAACCCCTCTTTACGTTATTTTCACAATAAAACATATATAAATGTATAAGCAATACACAGGGTACTGAAGTCAAATAGAGCAGGGGATAAACCATAGGGAGAAAACACAAAATTAAAAAAAGAATCACATAGTACATTGAAAACAACAAACTCAAAGAAAAACCTCTGTTTCCATATCTAGGAGTTCATTTTGCTCAGTATAATTTTATATGGTTATATAGACATAGCTATTGAGCCATTCTGTTCATCTGCTAGGACTATCATAGATATTATCTAGTTATTACAAATGAGGGAGACCATGGAATCTATTACTTTGTGTCTTGCTTATTTTACTTAGTAGGATTTTTCCAAGTCTTTACATTTCTTTATGAATTGGGCAATGTCATTCTTTGTGACGGAAGCATACAATTTCACCATGTATGTATATATATATATATATATATATATATATATATACACATATATATACATATATATATATATATATATATATATAAAACACATTTTGGCAAATCATTCATATTATATATATACCACATTTTGGCGAATCATTCATCTACTGAGTTGCATATTGGTTTAAATCATGATTGCATGTTAGTGTCACTTATGGTCATTCAAAAATGACAGATACCACTTCCTTAGATATTCTAAAATCATGATTTCTAAGTAAGATAGGATTTTATGGTGGTAAATGTGTTGAGATATCTGGATGATTCTAACATATATCTTGCACTGAATTTGGCTGGAAATATCCAGTATCATATAGGATAAAAATGGTATTGACAAAATATTCCCTTGATAAAGATGTAAGAGGCTACCAGAAGTATGAAGAAGTTCATATAATTTTGAAAAATGTAGAAATGCAAGCTCAAGTATGTCTCTTTAAATAAAAATGATGTAAGTGGAAGGGCAAAATAAGGGGAAAAGAAAGTAAGTTACAGCAGATCATTTTCCCAAGTTAAAATATAAAATGACATAATCTATAACTTCCAAGTTAAAAAGAGAGCAATATTATATGACCCACTTAATTTAGGTACATACAAAATATTTACTTGGCTTTTTCCAATTTTAATGCTCCAAAATGAATGAAGACTTATAAGAAAAGTTATGTGATTCTTATTATTTCAACCTGAACACTAACTGCAATGAGCCCTCTTTCTTTCACTCTGCTCTTAGAAAATATTCCCTAAGTTGATGATATTGTAGCTGATTAGAGAGTATAGTTAGGGACTTCTACTTGTACAATTATCCCAGAAGGCTTTAAAGAGGGTGGGGGGAGGATGGGAAGGGATGGGAAGGGGAAACAAAGGAGGAGGCTACAATGATTGATAAGAAATGTAATCGTTGACTTGCCCATGTAAGTGTAACCCCACTGTACGGTATTTTCACAATAAAATAAATAATAAATAAATAAATTTTAAAAAGCAGTTTTCCCATCAAGGTATTCAACTACATTGTCTGAAGTTGTACATTCAACACACCCTCACACCTGAGTACGTTACGTTATTTGAAATTATAACTCAGCATTTCCTTGGCACACCTTCTACTTTGGGCCTTTGCACATTCCTTTTGAGTTCATAGTTGCTCTATTTCCATTTCATCTTTACAAACTGCTAAGAACATTGTTCAACTACCAATTCTTGTTTGCACAGGCCCAGTCTATGTATGAAGGTACTATATCTGTGATAAGCAATAGGGTAGTACTCACTCTCTGAGGAGAAAAGTTCCACAGTATAAAACTATGCCCACAATAGAGGATGTAGAATTTAGAGCACTATGAGACAAACTGATATTAGTATTTAAAGGCTCCTTAGGGACATTTTCTTGGAGCTTATGAGTTTAGCCAGGAGAAATATAAATATCCACAAACTTTGGAGCTAATGTAACCAAATTAACACTAGATCCTAGATGTTGTGTTATTACAAGTCTACATTGTTCTATTGTTGCATCAGAATCCTTCCCTACTTGCAAATGTGGATGAGAAAATGAAAGAAAGGAAATAAAGCAAAATGTCTTATTTTTTAGTCATTTAATTCCTGTGGTGAGGGTAATGTCTGAACTCCTCCATTCAATAAAAGCTTGAAGTATATAAGAGCACTTCCTACATATAAGAATTTTTGGCAGGTTGATTGACAGGGTAATTTCAGCATGAAGATATCCCTAACAAGAACTAGATTTAAATAGAGTATATGGCAGTTATGATGTGTCAATGGATAATGAGACATTTTCTATACTAAAGAAGAATCAATTCATAGAGTCTTCAGTAACATCAATGAAGCTGCATATTCAACCTAATTCTTGGTGTTATTTGTCCTACATTTATCCTGGATAGGCTGATAAGATATACAAACATATCTAAAGATATTTCAATAAAATCGCAAACTGATGTGGATACATGGTTCACTCTTTGGAAATGTAGGACAAATTAGTCTTGTCTGTGCTGTAGTTCAATCTATAATCTCCTGGCTAAACAAAGTCTTCAAAAAATATTCACAGAATACCTCTAAGTCAAGTTCATGACAATTATACCTGTATAATTTTTCTAAGGTCACAATAAAAGCATTTGTTCCAAAATTTAAAATCTCCAGTTTCTGTTGAATTGATGGATCCAGAGTATTATGGCTTCATATCTCAAAAAAATCATCAACATGACTTACATCTCTACCAGTTCACCAAACCACTGTTCTTATTGAACTTATCTATGCACTTTTAGGTACAAATCCAAATAGCATATTTCCTTCAATATCTGTGTAACATTTTTGACCTGTTCGTCCTGCAAATTCACTCCTTTTTTTTACTACTGAAAATCTGTCTTTATTATTTTCTTGTTTCCTTATTTGTCTCTTTCTTCCAATTTTGTCCACACTGGTGCTCACATTGCTCACACTTGTGTCAGAACTTTCCTTTTCCTCTTCCCCTTAATAATGCCCCCCGATAATATTATTCTTTTTCATATTCATGGTCGTGGATATTTTGATGATATCTAAACAGAGCTATCTTTGCATCAGTTTAATATAAACTTTACAACTATCAGAGAGTCCTTCCCCTAAATCATTTCCACTTGTAATACTTATCACCAAGAATGTTCCTAACATGGTCGCCTGTCCAGAGATATAGAACACTTTAAATTTCTTTTTACCCTTCTACTCACACATATTAGATTAGATGAATGATCAAGATTTTCTGTTTCTGACACTAATATTATTTCTATATACTCATTTTTATGCCCCTGACACATGAGCCTATTTCACGTACTCATCACTGGTCACATAGTCTTAAACAACCTTTTACAAGGTATGCTTTTATCCCATAGACTTTTCATATTAGTGCTCTCCATCACCACAATACTGCTCCTTGTAAGCTCACAGAGTGAAGGGCTCAGAAACAAATTCTAGTATCATTATTTAGTCACTATATTGACTATTGGTCTTTCACTTTTCATCTATAAATGGATGTAATTTATAAGAAATATTGAAAATATATTTTTTGATTTTACAGCAAGAAAAAAGAAAAGTGAAGAGTCTTACATTTTCCATCTTAGCTTACAAATAAGGAAAGAGTCAAATTCAGTTTGCTGGTATAAAGTCACAAATAATTTCCTGCAGAAATAAAAATAAATTTTGCCTCCTGGTTCTAAGGCCAGGCAACTACCGATATGTAAGTGGTATTATGTAAATTCTGTCATGTGTTTACAGTTCTATTGAAGAACATATTCATGCTATATCATTGGAAAACTTTGATTGTTGAATCATATCTATATGAGAATGGTATTTGAACTAATCACACTGTTAAAATCTTTATCTTGGTCCATAAAATTTTTTCTTCGTGCTTTATTTGTTGCCAAGTGTTCTTCATAAATTTCTACATAGGTATTCTCCAGTGAACTGGATAGAAACTAAAAGTAACCAAGGATTTCTGCCTAATGAGTGAAGCATGCCTGAGGCATGTGTTGTTACCATCTAGGGATATACAACTAAGCCACTGGCTATGTGGGTTGTGAAAGGCTTCCTCCTAAGTTCCCAAGCCTAGATCAAACAAGGTAATTTGGTAACAGAAATCATTCAGCATAATATATTTTTTCTATGTGGGATAATCAACATGTGGTAATAAACGTTTTCATTTATGAGAAAACCATACCACCAGGAAAAATGAGTATACATTAGAGACACTGCAGGATAACATCAGGGTTTATACTGTCTCTACCAGTTCATGTGACTGTATTTCTTGATATTGAAACTCTCTTCTTGTTATTCTCATTGTATGTAATCCAATGCTGTGTATTACTATGTATTCAATGTGGGAAATCTATCTTCACAGATGTCTAAGAATTTTTCCTCTTAAATCACAACATTGTCAATATCAGGGTAAATTGTGCTCATCATCATCTTCATCAAAATTATTATTAGCATCATAAGTGATAATTATTGAAAGTTTGATATGTGTCTCTGATTTTGCAGTTATTTGTATTTTGATTAATAATTTTAATGTTACCACTGGGCATGCATCCATGTTAAAATTTGAACAATTAAACAAAACTAAACCATATCGGGTAACATAACTATATGCTTATAACAAATTATTGAATAGATTTTTGAAGCATTGCAAATTCCTAACCACTATGAATTACCTTCCTCTCTCCCTGTCATTGCACACAAATATTTAAGAGCTTGAACGAATTTCTTCAAGTAATATACTATAAATGTTACTACAATATCATGTGTATATCTAAAATTCTCTTGAAAGTAATAAACTCTACTGTGTATTGAAATATTAGTTATTTTATTTAGAAAACTTTTAGAAAAACAGACTGCATATCTTTGAAAGGAAAAAGGTGAAAAATAGCATAAAAATTTTAGAGAGAGTCTGTCTTCAGAAATATATATATATATATATATATATAAGTTATGTGTAGAAAGACATATATTTTAGAAAGAATTTGTCATCAGAAATATGTATATATAATATGAATTTATGTGTAGAATGATGTACATTATAGTGACACAAACATATTAAAACATAATTAAAATTTAAAAAATACCTCAAACCAAGTGCCGGTATCTCATACCTATAATTCTACCTACTCTGGAGGCTGATATCTTAGAATCCTGTTCGAAACTAGCCCAGATACTAAAGTACTTGTTAGATTCGTATCTTTAATTTGATTCTTAGCTCCAAGTAATCACTCAAAAACAGGAATTAGCTCTGTGCTCCAAGTTGTAGAGTGCTGGCCTTGAGCATAAAAAGACTTAGGGACAATACCCAGGTATTGCAAACAACAACAAAAACAACAAAACAACAATAAAAGTATCACATTAATTTCACAAAAGCATCTTTTAACTGCTGTGAATATTTTTTAGAAACATGAACACATGGCCCTGGAAAATGTTAAGTAAAAATATAGAATGTTTATGTTAAAGACATAAATATTTAGATTGTTTAAGATATTTGGGTAATGATTAGGAACAAAGAAAAATGATAGGTGGGTAATATATTGGGACTGGCCTTTTATTTTATTTTATGATAGTAACTGATATTTGTAATGATTTTATGAAATTACTCTTGTTTGGTATTTTAATCATAATAAGTGATAAACATTTTTAAATGATTTTCAAAGGAAAAGATCATTTTCTTAATGGTATCATTTTTTTGTAATTTCAAAACAATTAAGAAAATTTTGCCAAGGCTGGTTCACACTAAGACTGTATATGTTTTCTTTTTCTAGTTTTCATATGTTCGTAGCAATTAAAATTCCAAAAATTCAATGGATGTTCTCATTCAGGAACATCTTCATATACACTAATATTGGACTTCCGTAAGTGAAATTGCTGTTTAATTTCATTTGTTATTTTCACAAATAAAACAAGACTATTGCGTATTTTCTTTCTTTCACTGCTGTTGGCTCTTATCTGAATAATAATTTTTTTTTCCTAGCAAAGTAGAGAAAAGCAATTGGATTGAGCAAGTAACATATGGCTTTCATAAATTGCATATGCATAGATTTGTGTCTTCTGTCATTTGTTAAAAGTTTCTTATAGACAGGTTATCAATTACTCATAAGTGATAAATAATTCCTAGTATTCCAGGTATCACATACAGTTTTTGATTGAGTTATCTCTGTATACACTCAAAATAAACACAAAGCACACCTTTGTTTTTAAACCTGTAGTTTACAAAGAGTTTTTTCCAACACGGAAAACATCGTTCTACATATTCTGCATTTTGTGTGAAGTACTTTAACAATAGTTTTTTTTTGCTTACATGTAATTCATATGCAATATATTATCTATATTTTTTCAATTAATTTTTATTGTGAAAATACTGTAGAGAGGGGTTACAATTACATGGGCAAGATGATAAGTATATTCTTGACAAGCATTGTAGCTTCCTCGTTTGTTTCCCCTACCCATACCTTCCCAACCCCCTCCACCTCAATTCTCCCCGCTCCCCCCTACCTCCTGCACCAAAGTTGTAAAGTAAGTTTTCGACATAACAACGTTTACATCTCATTTTTGCAATGGGTCCAGCTGTATTCCTATTTAAACAATTTTTTTCACATTCCACTCCACAAATTATACCGACATCAATTACAGTGAAAGAAGGGGTTATACTGTGCGTGAGGAACATACGAAGCAACAACGAAATAATCTTAAAAATGTGTAAGAAACAATCACATGAAAGGAAAAAAAATTGAATACATATCTTTGGGCTCATTTCCCTAACATCACTTATCTAAACTTTTCTGCTTGACTCAGACATATACTAGATATTGCAAATAAGGGAAAACATGGGACCTACGTTTCTTTGGGCCTGGCTTACTTCTCTTAATATATTTTTTCCAAGTATTTTCATTTCCTAACATATGGGGCAATGTCATTCTTTCTGATGGAGCCATAGAATTCCATTGTGAATTCCATTCATCTACTGAGGGGCATCTGGATTGGTTCTAGATCTTAGCTAGAGTAAATACTGCTGTAATAAACATAGTTGTGCTCATAGCTTTAGTGTGTTTCGTTTGTAAACATTTGGGTAAATGCCCAAAAGTGGGATTGCTGGGAAATAGGGGAGCTCTATGTGGAGTCTTTTGAGGAATATCCATACTACTTTCCAAAGTAGTTGAGCAAGTTTACACTCCCACCAACAATGAAGTAAGGTTCACTTCTGTCCACATCCCCTCCAGCATCTGTTTTTATTAGAGTTCTTGATTTTAGTTATTCTAACTGGGGTGAGGTGGTATCTTAATGTGTTTTTGATATGCATTTCTTTTATGGCTAGAGAGGTTAAGCATTTCTTCATGTGTCTATTGGCCATTCTTCTTTCCTCTTCAGAGAAGTTTCTCTTCAAGTCTTTAGCCCAATTATTTATGAATTTTTGGATTGCCTCTTGTATTTCCTTGAAGAATGAGGTTGGAATTTTGCTTAGTATCACATTGAATTTGTAGAGAGCCTTTGGCATTTTTGCCATTTTCATGATGTTGATTTTTCAAATCCAGGAGCATGGGAGTTTTGCCGATCTGTTTTGATTTCCTTTTTCAATTTTTTAAAGTTTTCATCATAGAGGTCCTTCACTTCTTTGGTTAAGTTTCTTCCTAGGTATTTTATTTTTTGTGGGACTATTAAGAATGGAGATGCTTTCCTAATTTCAGCCACACTTTTCTCATTGTTGGCATATAGAAAAGCCATTGATTTTTGAGGATTAATTTTATACCCTGCTACTTTGCCAACGTTTTGAATAAGCTTGAGTAATTTGGGAATGGAGTCTATGGGATTCTTTAAATACAAGATCATGTCATCTGCAAAGAGGGAGAGTTTTACTTCTTCTTTCCCTATTTGGATCCCTTTTATGTTTGCATCTTTTCTTACTGCTGTAGCTAGGCATTCTAATACTAGATTGAAGAGAAGTGAAGAGAGTGGTCATCATTGTCTGGTTCCTGAGGTAAGAGAAGATGGCTTTATTGTTTCACCATAAAATATAATGCTGGCTGTAGGTTTGTCATATACAGCCTTTATTGTATTGGGGAATGTTCCGTGGATTCCTAATTTTTCCAAAACCTTCATCATAAAGGAGTGTTGGATCTTGTCGAATGCTTTTTCTGCATCTACTGAGATAACCATGTGGTTCTTATCCTTCCTCATGTTGATGTGATGAATTATATTGATTGTTTTGCATATATGGAACCAGCTTTGCATCCCTGAAATGAATCCTGTTTGATCGTGGTGTACAATTTTTTGGATGGATTATTGAAGTCGATTTTACAGAATTTTGTTGAGAAGTTTTGCATCAATGTTCATCACAGAAATGCGTCTATTGTTCTCTTCCTTTGATGAGTCTCTGCCTGGTCATGGGATGAGAGTTATGATGGCTTCATAGAATGTGTTCGGTAGTGAACTTTCTCTTTCAATTTCATTGAACAGTTTCATGAGTATGGGTGTGAGCTCTGCTTTGAAGGCCTTGTAGAAATCCGCTGTAAAACCATCTGGTCCTGGACTTTTCTTAGATGGGATATCTCTTATTGCTGTTTCTATTTCAATGCTTGATATGGGTCTGTTAAGATGATTTAACTTATCTTGTTTTAGTTTCGGCATGGCAACATTTGCTAGGAAAGGTTCCATTTCTGCCAAATTCTGAAACTTCTTAGCATAAAGTTTTGAGAACTATTTCATTATAGTGTTCTGAATTTCGGTTGTTTCTATGGTGATGTTTCCCTTCTCATGTGAGTATATTTACTTGGGTGTGTTCTATTCTTTTTCTGATAAAATTTCCTAAGGGTCTGTCAATTTTGTTAATTTTTTCGAAGAACCAACTCTTTGCTTTGTTGATTCTTTCTATAGTTTTTTTGGATTCTAATTCATTTAGTTCTGATTTAGTTTTAATTATTTCTTTCCATCTACTGGATTGGGGTTTATCTTGCTGCTCTTTTTTAAGGAGGGTCCAGATGTCTTATTAAATTGTCGGTTTCAGATCTCTCCAATTTGTTGATGTAGCAACTCAGAGCTATAAACTTGCCTCTGAGTACTGCCTTTGCTGTGTCCCGGAGGACCTGGTAATTTGTGTTCTCATTTTTGTTGAATATCATGAACATTTGAATTTCCTTTCTAATCTCTTCCATGACTCACTCATGATTCAGCAGTGTGTTGTTCAGCCTCCATGTGTTACTTGACTTTCTTTGGTGCCTTTTGGTGTTGAGTACTAATTTTATTCCCTTGTGGTCAGAGAGAATGCAAGGTATAAATTCAATGTTTCTGAATTTGGACCACTTTGCTTTGTGGCCTAATATGTGGTCTATTTTAGAAGATGTTGCATGTGCTGCTGAGAAAAACGTGTATTCTGATGCTGCTGGGTGAAATATTTGGTAGATATCTGTTAAATCTAGTTGATCTATGCAGTTGTTTAGATCTGTGGTTTCTGTTGAGTTTTTGCCGAGTTGATCTATCTAGTGGGGGAGTGTTGTGTTAAAATCCCCAACAATTTATTTCTTTGGATCTATGTGGGATTTGAGGGAAAGTAGTGTTTCTTGCTAAATTTGGGTAGTCCGTTGTTTGGTGAATAGATATTTAGAATTGTAATACCTTTCTGAAGGAGTGATCCCTTAATTAGTACGTGGCGACCTTCTTTATCTCTTCTCACGAATTTTAACTTGAAGTCTATTTTATCTGATATTAGGATTGCAACCCCCGCCTGTTTATGGGGGTCGTTTGCTTCGTAGATTTTGTTCCAGCCTTTAACATTGAAAATATGTTTGTTTTTATGGGTAAGGTGTGACTCCTGAAGGCAGCAGATAGAAGGATCTTGCTATTTAATCCAACTAGTCTATGTCACTTAATTGGAGAGTTAAGTCCATTAATGTTGAGAGATAAGACTGAGAGGTATTTGGGATTTCCTCCATATTATCCACCTTCTTGGGGGCTGTACCTCCTGTGTTCTATCTACGTTTCTTGGATTCTCAGTTTGAGGGCTGTTTTTGGCCTTTATTGTGGTCTTGTTGGTTTCCTGTGTGTACCACATCTTTAAGAATCTTTTGTAAGGCTAGTTTGGTGGAGATGTATTGTTTCTATTTTTCTATGCTATGGAAGGTTTTTATTTGGCCTTCATTTATTGAAGGAGAGTTTAGCTGGGTACAGTATTCTTGATTTATAGTTGTTTGTCTTAAGGGCATGGCATACAACATTCCAGGCTCTTCTTGCTTTGATTGTCTCTGCTGAGAATTCTAATGAGATTCTAATTGGTTCCCCTTTATAGGTGATTAATCTTTTCCCCTTAACAGCTTTAAGGATCTTTTCCTTGCTCTGAATTGATTCTGTGAGGATTATGTGATGATGGGATATCCTATTCTTGTCTGGTCTATTTGGAATTCTAAAAGTTTCTTGTATCTGAATAGCCCTATCTTTTTGCATGCTTGGGAAGTTCTCTGCTAAGATCCTGTTAAACAAATTGCATAAACTTTAACTTCTATCTCTAGTTGTTCCTCTATACCCATTATCCTCAGATTAGGCTTTCTGATGGTGTATTCCAAGTGTTGAATAGATCTATCATATTTCTTGGATTTGTCTTGGATGGTTGTATATTCTTTCTCTATAATATGTAGGCTGTCTTCAATCCCCGAGATTCGATCTTCTGCATGGTCTAACCTACTGGAAGACTTTCTACTTTTTTTTCTCTTTTCCTTCTAATTCATCTGCTTTGATGACTTCGAATTCTTTGTTGGAGCTTTGTTTTAGATCTCGTATGAACTACTTTACTTCTTTAATTTGGTGTTAAGTGTTTATTCTCAAGTCACTTTGTTGATTGGTTATGGATTCCTTGGACCCCCATTTCTTCTGTTAAATTCCATTCAGCATTCCTTTTGTGGTCTCCCTGACTTCTTTCAGATCTGTGTTAATGGAATCCATGAATGCCTTTAGTAATCTTTGTGTATTCTCATCCTGCTCTCTCGATTCTTGTATATCTCTTTGAATAGCTTCCTCACGTTCACAGAATTCCTGTAGTTCTGTTTGCATCTTCTCAGCCTGCTCACGCCATTCCTGCCTTTCTTTTGACTGATCTCAGCCTGCTCACGCCTTTCCTTTATTTCTCTTCGAGTGTTCTCAAGCTGCTCACGCAATTCCTCTATCAATTTTTCAGTAGCTTTCTCACGCTCATGATATTCCTGTATTGACCTTTGGTTTGCCTTCTCTCTCTCCCTCTCACGCTCATACATTGTGCTTTGCAGGTTTTCAGGCTTTGCATTTACCATGTGTAAAAGCAACGTTTGTAGAGATCACATTTTAAATACTTTAAAAGCAAAATATATGTGTCCAAATAATTTACTTGTGTAAAAATCATGTCCAATTAAATTAACTCATTCACCAACTTTGAAAAAATTTCCGTAAAGAAACAAAATAAGTTATAAAGTTTACATTCTGAAATTTAGAAAACAAAATGAAGTGTACTTTTTAGTTGACTTAAGTAACTGTATACCTCTGTATATCAAATTTATAATAAAAAATGCATGAACAAAAAAAGCAAAAGCATCAATTGAACAATAACAACAGCAAAATCATCAACAGTTTTTTTTTTATTGTGAAATAATGGACAGAGGGGTTACAATTACATAGGCAAGATAGTGAGTACATTTCTTATCAAGAATTGTAGCCTCCTCCTTGGTTTACACTTCCTTCTCTTCCAATTCTCCCACCCCTCCTACCCAATCCACTGCCCCCCCAAGTTGTAAAGTTCGTTTTCAACATGACAACTTGTACTTCTCATTGTTGCATCAGGTCCACCACTATCCTTATTTAAACGACTTGTTTTTCCCCTTCCCCTCCACAAATTATACCGACAATAAATACCTTGAAAGCAGGGGTTATAGTGTGGGGGAGGGACATACAAAGCAACAAAGAAATAATCTTATAATTGCATTAGAAACAAATGCATGAAAGAAAAAAAACATTTAAAATACATATCTTAGGGTTCATTTTCCTAAAATCACATTATCTGACCTTTTCCACTTGACTCATACCTATACTAGATATGGCAAATAAGGGAAATCATTGGACCTATGCTTCTTTGGGCTTGGAATACTACACTTAAGATAATTTTTTCCAAGCCTTTACATTTCCAAACAAATGGGGCAATGTCATTCTTTCTGATGGAGGCATAGAATTCCATTGTGTATATATACCACATTTTCTTGATCCATTCATCTACTGAGGGGCATTCCAGATCTTAGCTATGGTAAATAATGCTGCAATAAACATAGTTGTGCTGGTAGCTTAAGTGTGGTCTTGTTTGTAAACATTTGGGTAAATGCTCAAAAGTGGAATTGCTGGGTCATAGGGGAGCTCTATGTGGAGTCTTTTGAGGAACCTCCATACTGCTTTCCAAATTGGTTGAACAAGTTTACAGTCCCACCATCAATGAAGTAAGGTTCCTTTCTCTCCACATCCCCTAGAGCATCTGTTGTTATTAGAGTTCTTGATTTTTGCCATTCTAACTGGGGTGAGGTGGTATCTCAATGTTGTTTTGATTTGCATTTCTTTTATGGCTAGGGATGTTGAGCATTTCTTCATATGTCAATTGGCCATCCTTCTTTCTTCTTCAGAGAAATTTCTCTTTAAGACTTTAGCCCACTTATTTATTGGGCAGTTTTTCTTTGAGGATTTGTTGTTGGGTGGTTTAATTTTTTGAGTTCCAAGTATATTTTAGATATGAGACCCTTGTTCGTTGTATGGTTAGTGAAGATTTTCTCCCAATCCGTGGGCTTTGTATTGGTCTTGCTAGCTATGTCATTTTCCATTCAGAAGTTCTGCAACTTTATGCAATCACATTTGTCCAACCTTTCTTTGATTTCTTGTGTTTCCGGTTCTCTATTTAGAAAATTTCGGCCTGAGCCATGGAGACCTAGGGTTTCTCCTTTTCCATCCTTTAATGTTTTCTGAGTGTCTGCTTTGACTCCGAGGTCTTTGATCCATTAGGAGTTGATTCTGGTGCAGGGTGATATATAAGCACCTAGCTTTATTTTTCTAGAAGTAGTTAACCAATTTTGCGACCACCATTTACTGAAGACGCTATCTTTCTCCCATTCTATTTTTTTAGCTCCCTTATCAAAGTTTAGATGGCTATAGGTCTTTAGGTCATTTCAATTCTATTCCATTGATCCTGAGGTCTGTTCTTGTGCCAGTACCAAGCTCTTTTGATTACTATGGCTTTATAGTAGAAATTTGGTATTGATATTTCTCCAGCAATGTTCTTTCCATTGAGGAGCGATTTTGCTATTGGGGGACTTTTATTGTTCCATATGCATTTTTGGATTGCCTCTTTTATTTCCTTGAAGAATGAGTTTGGAATTTTGATAGGTATCTTAGTGAGTTTGTAGGTAGCTTTGGGAAGTATTGCCATTTTTCCCGATGTTAATCTTTCCAATCCAGGAGCATGGGAGTTTTTTCCATTTTCTAAGTTATATTTTGATTTCCTTTTTAAAGTTTTTAAAGTTTTAATCATAGCGGACCTTCACTTCTTTGGTTAAGTTAATTCCTAGGTATTTTATTTTTTGTGGGGCTATTACAAATGGAGTTGCTTCCCTAATTTCAACTCCACTTCTTTCATTGTTGGCATACAGAAAAGCTATTGATTTTGGGGTGTTAATTTTATACCCAGCTAATCTGCCAAAGTTTTGAATCAGCTTGAGTAATTTGGGAGTGGAGTCTATGGGATTCTTTAAATACAAGATCATGTCATCTGCAAAGAGGGAGAGATTTATTTCTTCTTTACCTATTTGGATCCCCTTTATGTCTCCATCTTGTCTTATTGCTGTAGCTTGGCATTCTAATACTAGGTTGAAGAGAAGTGGAGAGAGTGGACATCCTTGTCTTGTTCGTTAGTTAAGAGAAAATGGCTTTAATTTTTCACCATTAAGTATAATGCTGGCTGTAGTTTTGTCATATACAGCGTGTATTGTATTGAGGAATGTTCCATGGATTCCTAATTTTTCCAAAACCTTCATCACAAAGGGGTGTTGGATCTTGTCGAATGCTTTTGCTGCATCTTTTGAGATAACCATGTGGTTTTTTTCCTTGCTCCTGTTGATGTGAGGAATAATATTATTTGATTTGCCTATATTGAACAAGCTTTTCATCCCTGAAATGAATCTTGTTTGATCGTGGTGTATGATTTTTTGGAAGAATGGTTGAAGTCGATTGGCCAAATTTTTGTTTAGAAGTTTTGCATCAATGTTCATCAAAGAAATGGTTCTATATTTTTCTTTCTTTGATGAGTCTCTGACTGGTTTTGGGATAAGGGTTATGATGGCTTCTTAGAATGTGTTCGGAAGTGAAGTAAAGTTGGAGGAGTATTGGTGTGAGCTCTGCTTTGAAGGCCTTGTAGAAATACGCTGTAAAACCATCTGTTCCTGGACATTTCTTAGCTGGGAGGTCTCTTATTGGTCTTTCTATTTCAATGCTTTAGGTGGGCCTGCTAAGATGGTTTAACACATCTTGTTTTAGTTTCAGCATGTCAATATTTGCTAGGAAAAAATTGAATATCTGCCAAGTTCTCAAATTTCTTAGCATAAAGTTTCGAGTATTCTCAAAACTTAATCTTAACTCTGAGTTATTGATTTGGGTGTGTTCTCTTCTATTTCTGATAAGATTTAATAAGGGTCAGTCAATTTTGTTAATTTTTTTGAAGATCCAACTCTTTATTTTCTTGCTTCTTTCTATAGTTATTTTGGATTCTAATTCATTTAATTCTGATTTAATTTTAATTATTTCTTTTCGTCTACTGGATTGGGGTTTATCTTGCTGTTCTTTTTCAAGGAGGTTGAGATGTCTCATTAAATTGTTGGTTTCAGATCTCTCCGATTTGTTGATGTAGCAACTCAGAGCTATAAATTTGCCTCTGAGTACTGCCTTTGCTGTGTCCCATAGGAGCTGGTAATTTGTGTTCTCTTTTTTGTTAATTTGCATGAACATTTGAATTTCCATTCTAATCTATTCCTTGACCACTCGTGATTCAGCAATATGTTGTTCAGCCTTCACGTGTTACCGGACTTTCTTTGGTGGCCTTTAGTGTTTTGTTCTAAATTTATTCTCTTGTGGTCTGAGAGAATGCAAGGTACAAATTCAATGTTTCTGAATTTGGACCACTTTGGTTTGTGGCCTAATATGTGTTCTATTTTAAAAAAATGTTTCATATGCTGCTGAGAAAAACGTATTCTGATGCTGCTGGGTGTAATATTCGGTAGATGTCTGTTAAATCTACTTGATCTATGCATTTGTTTAAATCTGTGGTTCCTCTGTTGAGTTTTTCCGCGTTGATCTATCTAGTGGTGAGAGTGGTATGTTAAAATGCCCAACAATTAATGTCTTTGGATCGATGTGGGATTTGAGGGAAATCAGTGTTTCTAGGATAAATTTGGGTGCTCCATTGTTTGGCAAATAGATATTTAGAATTGTAATATCCTCCTGAAGGAGAGATCCCTTAATTAGTATGTAGCGACCCTCTTATCTCTTCTCACAGATTTTAATTTTACCTGAAATTAGTATTGCAACTCCCGCCTATTTATGGGGGCTGTTTGCTTGGTAGATTTTGCTCCAGCCTTTAACATTGAAAATGTGTTTGTTTTTACGGGCATGTTGTGACTCCTGAAGGCAGCAGATAGAAGGATCTTGTTTTTTAATCCAACAAGACAGTCTATGTAGCTTAATTGGAGATTTAATTCCGTTAATGCTAAGAGATAGGACTGAGAGATATTTTGGAGTTCCTGCCATGTTATCCACCTTGTTAGGTGCTGTGAAACTGGGTTCTTCCTATGGTTCTTGGTTTTCAGTTTGGGTGCAGTTTCTTAGCCTTTATTGTGGGCTTGTTGGTTTTCTATGTGTAGGTCATCTTTAAGAATCTTTTGTAGGGCTGATTTGGTGGACATGTATTGTATCAATTTTTCTTTGCTATGGAAGGTTTTTATTTGGCCTTCAGTTATGAAGGAGAGTTTAGCTGGGTACAGTATTCTTGGTTGATAGTTGTTTGTTTTTAGGGTTTGTCATTCATTATTCCAGGCTCTTCTTCCGTTGATTGTCTCTGCTGAGAAATCTGAGGTAATTCTAATTTGTTTCCTTTTATAGGTGATTAATTTTTTTCTCCTTGACAGCTTTAAGGATCTTTTCCTTGGTCTGAGTTGATCCTGTGTGGATTATAATGTGATGGTGGGATGTCCTATTCTGGTCTGCTCTATTTGGAGTTCTAAAAGTTTCTTGTATTTGAATAAGCCTATCTTTTTGCATGTTTAGGAAGTTCTCTGCTAGGATCCTGTTAAACAGTTTTCCTAGACCATTAAATTGTGTTTCTAAGCGCTCCTCTACACCCATTATCCTTAGATTAGGTCTTCTAATTGTGTCATCCAAGTATTGGATAGATCTCTCATATTTCTTGGACTTGTGTTGGATGGTTGTATGTTCTTTCTCTGTAATATATAGGCTGTCTTCAATCCCCGAGATTCGATCTTCTGCATGGTCTAACCTGCTGTTGAGACTTTCTACTTTGTTTTTTATTTCTTTTCCTTCTAGTAGGTCAGCTTTAATGGCGTCAAATTCTTTGTTGAAGCTTTGTTTTAGATCTTGTATGAACTTCCTTACTTCCTTAATTTGGTGTTCATTGTTTATTCTCAAATCACTTTGTTGATTTTTTTTGTTTTCCTTGGACTCCCATTCCTTCTGTTGGGTTCCATTCAGCATTCCCTTTGTGGTTTCCCATGAATGACTTTAGTGATCTTTGTGTATTCTCATCCTGCTCTCTCAATTCCTCTATTACTCTTTGATTAGCTTCCTCCCGTTCATGAGATTTCTGTAGTTCTCTTTGAGTGTTCTCAGCCTGCTCATGCCATTCCTGCCTTTTTCTTTGAGTATTCTCAAGCTGCTCATGCAAATCCTATATCAGTTTTTGAATAGCTTTCTCACGCTCATGATATTCTTGTATAAACTTTTGGATTGCTTCCTCTCTCTCCCTATCACGCTCATACAGAGTCCTTTGTATGTTTTCAATCTTTTCATTCTTCATGTTTGCCAGGAGTGTTTGTAGAGCTATTTGGGAACTCTCCTCTGGATTATTCATTATCTGTTCTATCCCCTGATTATCATGAGTGGGAGTTGAGATATCCGTACTTGCAATTTTTCTTGTGTTTTTCTGGCTTACTCTGCCCATTTTTTTGTGAAATTAACAAGGTTTCGTGCTATAACATTATCTTAAGGCAAACATTAACCAAAGTCTGTATTTGCACAGTCAATAGTCTGCAGATACAATCTAGTTCAATAGGTACATCTATTAAACATCAAACAACTATATGTTAATCGGCTATTAACCGCAAAAAGAATTTGGTAAACCAGAAATTATTAGGTTTAGGAAGAGATGTGGGTAAAAAATAGGAATAGAGTGATGTGGGAAGGCACACGGAGTGTTAACTAAGTCCTAATCTCAAAGCACATAATAGGTTGGATAGGATGAAAGTAGAGAGAGAGTAAAAAAAGAAAGAGAAAGGGAACAAAAAGAGACCAGAAAAAATAGAAAGGTAAAAAATAAAAATGTTATACATAAACGAAAACAAACTATTCAGAGAAGAACATGAATATAATGAGAGAAGGGGAGGGATATAAAGGAGATGTGAAAAACTTAAAAATTAAAATATTTAAAATATTACATATGTATAAAGAGGTAGTACTGCTATGAAGGAATTTAAGTCTAAGAGGTTTTGAATTGAATAATAAATTTGTGGAATTGGTGATAAGGTCTAATAATCGACCATGGGTTTATCTGAGGATGTGCAGAATAGCAATTAAATCACATAAAGAAGAATGAAAGAGAAGAAAAGGTGAAAAGGATAAGAAAGAAAGAAAAAAGATCAGAAGTTTAGTAGAGTTAAACAAAAAAACAACAAACAAAAAACAAAATCAAAAAAAGAAAGAAAAACGCACACACACATATATCCCTAAAATAAAATTCTAAGAGGAAAAAAAAACTTACTAGAAAACAATTGTTTTTTCAAAAAAGGTAAAAATTAAAGATTAAAAAAACATTTTTAGAAAAAAAATCTTTTTATAAATGGTACAACAACAACAAAAAAAGTTCTTTTTTGGGATGGTTGGGAAAAATCCTATATCTCCCTTGTGTCCATAACTAGCTTCTTGTTGGAGTCTCTGGTCTGCTCCTGTTCCTGTGGCTTGGTTGGTTATTTAAGTCAGTTTCTTTGAACAGGCAGAAAAATGCTCTTCTTTCCCCAATGTTTTGCGGTCCTCCTCCCAGGTTAGTTCAATGGGAGGGAGATCTGCTTTGAGTTTCACAAAAGAGCGAGATGGCTTTTTCCTCAAGTTTTCAAATGCTGTGATGAGGCTAGGTTCTGGGTAGAGTTGCCTTTCAGCAAACAGCTTTTCCCGGAGGCTCGTTTGTGAGAAACTCACAGAGCCCAGCCTGGAACCACTCTCAGGGTTTCTGTTTACTGAATTTCAATTGATTGTCGAGGCTGTTAAAGGGAGGGGCAGCCTTTGGCTCTGATTACCCGGTGCAGAAAGCCACTCCTGGGACTGGCACCCGAGCTGGGTGACTTTTCCCTGGATGGAGCTGAGTTTGACAGGTCAGGTTAGGCTCTTGTGACCTTCTAGATGACTCTAGATTTCTTCCAAGGCCTGAGTTGGAGCTAGCAGCTCCGCCAAGCATTGTCGGTAGCCAAGATGGAGATCTCTGGTACTGGGGAAGGAGTGGTGGCCTTCCCTCCTCTGCTCCCTGAGAAGGAATGAGGATGTTAGGCTTCTACTCACACTGAGTCTTGGTTCCTGGGTCGTCTCTTGTCTGCAAACTGCGGAATAAAATTGTCCATTCCTTGTCAGTTCTTGCTGGTGTTGAGTAGAATCCGCTCACCCGCTGCGTCTGGCTCCTTCATCCCGGACTCTCTGTGATTCAGGTATGGCGGCAGCGGTCACCATCGGCACTGCTTCCACTGGAGCAGTGGCTGCTGGCAAGTCCTCAGGTCTCTCTCCTTGCCTGTATTTTCTCCCTCTGTCCTAACTCTCTGTCCTTTGAAGGCACACTTGGTGTGATACTCTGGCTTAGGACTGTTCATTAGAACTCTAAAACTGCTTTCTATATGAGAGCTTGTTTAGCCTCCAGCTTCTCCTCCGGCCACATCCATGATTCTCCAGTAGTTCTTTTTTTTGAGTATACAAAAATACCTATGGAGGAGATAACAATGTTGCTTCCATAAGAAATGTTCTAATTACCTTACTTATGTAACTATAACCCGTCTGTACATTACCTTTACAATAAAATTAAATTGAAATTAAGAATAAACAAAATAATATACCATTTAACAATTCTTAGAAGACATTCGTTAAAAGCTTTGTAAAAAAGTTGCCCTAAGTACCCAAGCAATATACTTTGATGTTACTATTTAAATACTTAAACTTTGGCAGAAAAGCAAAAAGTTCAAAAACTGTTACAAAGTAAATAAATCGTAATATATTACTATTAATAATAAGCATAAGATGAGTTTTAGTAATAGTCAAATATGTAAGAAATGCAATTTGCCAATTGTTTACACTTAGTAATTGAAAGAATTCTCTACATCTTTTAGAATATATCTTAAGTTTAATGAAGAAACTATTCTGTCACATCATATGATAATCAGATAACGATGCTATTAGAGCAAAGAACAGATTGTACTAAGTTTTTGGATGTTAATACTTATTTTGGTTGTGGAATATTGTGGGGATTTCAAATTGGGGTATTGCTCTTGCTAGGCTGGCGTCATATCAGTAGTTAATTTTAAAATAGGGATTCCCTTTCCACAAGAACATGCACCTGATCTGTCCTTTAAGCCTTCTCATCATCACCGACATCAGAGTTGCACATCAACTTGTCTTGATTCCTACCTTGGTTGGCCTAGATTTTACAATCCTTCCAATCTTAGATATAGATATTGAAGGATGGTGGAAATAATCTAATGCACCTAGCTATACTTGAGAAGGAAGTCCACTAAACATTTGGCCTGGATTCCGTTCTCAAGCCTCCTAAGTAGTTAAGATTACATAAATGAGCCCCTGGTGCATGCAGTAACAGTATTTTTAAAACTATATATATATATATATATATATATATATATATATATATATATATATATACATATATGTATGTATATATTTTCTTTAAATATATATATATTTAAATTATATATTTATATATGAGTTACACTTGAGATTACCTCAGGAAAAGTATAAAATAGCAGTGAAGCATAGAGGACAGGCAGAATTTTAACTAGGTACTCAAGGGCTGAATAATATTAGTTAGCTACTTGGGAGACTGAGATCTGAAGACCACTCTTCAAAGCCAGTCCAAACTTGAAAATGCATGCTTTTACCTCAAAAAAAAAAAAAAAACAGAAGTGGAGCAATGGCTTAAGAGGTAGACCCTAGCCTTGGACACAGAAGTTTAGGGATAGTGCCCAGGCCATTTATCCAAGCCTCAGGAACGATGTGTTCATGCATGAGTACATGTACATGTGCGTACATGTACATGCAAACACACACACACACACACACACACACATACACACACACAAACACACACACACACACACACACACACACACACACATGAGTATTTCAATGAAAAGTCTTAAATTTTACCTTGCCGTACCTTATCTCCTTGCATTAGTTTACAAATTAAAAAAACAGCTAAACACCTATTTACATACATCTCATCATTTTTCTCCAATGTCTACTCTCTTTTTAGAAGCCTAATTTTATTTGACCCAAAGGTAAATTATTCAGAAGGCCAGTTCACCTCCCTCAAATCTGTAGTATTGTTTAGGTTCTTCATAACAATGTGATTTTGTGAAATTCTACATCAAGTAGCATATTTCTTTTACTAGAATGGAAGCCTCTGTCCAACAATTAATAATAGGTTTTGCTCCTCATGGCAAGCATTTGTAGTTTTATTATCTTCATATAATTCCTGACCTTTCTGTGTATGCCAAAGACTGCTGTGAAAATAGAAAAACCGTTCTCAGTGCTTAGCATCCATATTCCATTGATACAAATGAATGTGTTTAAATATTACTGAAATTGATTTGGAATAAGTAATGTTCACCTTGAGTATCTTGAGAAAGAAGAATTGGCTTCTTACACTTTAAGTAAGAATTTGAGTGAAAGAAATAAAAGAAAATTGAGGAACAACTGAACACATACACAGAAATGAAGCAAAAGAGCTCAAGATATACACAAATTAATTCAGTACTCGAGAACCTGAAGCAAAATGAGACATCTGAACCTCCTTGTAAAAGACCAGCAAGCTAAATCCTAATCCAGCAGATGGAAAAAAATAATTAAAATTAAATCAGAATTAAACAAATTAGAATACAAAAAAATAGAAAGAATCAACAAAACAAAGAATTCGTTCTTCAAAAAATTAACAAAATTGTCACACCAATAGCAAATCTTATCAGAAAAAGAAGAAATCACACCCAAATAAATAAACTCAGATTTGAGAATGGAAATATCACCACAAAAATAACCAAGATTCAGGGAATACTTCTAAAACCTTTATGCTAATAAGATTGACAATTTGGCAGAAATGGTCCTTTTCCTAAAAAATATCGACATGCCAAAACTAAACCAAGTTGCATTAAGCCAAATTAACAGGCCCATATCAAGCACTGAAATAGAAACAGCAATAAGAGACCTCCCATCTAAGAAAAGCCCAGGACCAGATGGATTTGCAGCATAATTCTACAAGGCCGTCGAAGCAGAGCTCACACCAATACTCCTCCAACTCTTCAATGAAATTAAAAGTGCAACTTTAATACTGAACTCATTCTACGAAACCATCTTAACCCCCATCCCAATACCAGACAGGAATTCATCAAAGAAAGAGATCTATAGAGGCACTTCTTTGATGAACATTGATGCAAAACTTCTCAACAAAATTTTGGTCAAGCCGGGTGCTGGTGGCTCACGCCTATAATCCTAGCTACTCAGGATACTGAGACCTGAGGATCCCAGTTCAAAGCCAGCCGAGGCAGGAAAGACTGTGAGACTCCTATCTCCAATAAACACCAGAAAACCGGAAGTGGCACTGTAGCTCAAGTGGTAGAGCACTCGCCTTGAGCTGAAGAGCTGAGGGACAGCACCCAGCCCCAGAGTTCAAGCCCCCCCCAAAAAAAAAATTTTGGGCAATCGACTTCAATAATTCATCCAAAAAATAATACATCACCATCAAACAGGATTCATTTCAGGGATGCAAAGCTGTCTTCTACAACCCTTATTTTATTGATTACAGCCATTCTAACTGAGGTGATTGGTATCTCAATGTTGTTTTCTTTGCATTTATTTTATGGCTACAGAGGATGGCAAAAACTTCCCATGCTCCTAGATTGGAAGGATCAACATCGTTAAAATGGCAATATTTCCCAAAGCTATCTACAAATTCAATGCTTTACCTATCAACATTCCAACCTCATTCTTCAAGGAAATAGTAGAAGCAATCCAAAAATTCATATGGAACAATAAAAGTACCTGAATAGCAAATACCATCATTAAAATAAAGAACAGTGCTGGAGGAATATCAATACCAAATTTCAAACTCTATTCATAGTAATCAAAATAGCTTGGTACTGGCACAAGAACAGATCACTGGACCACTGGAATAGAATTGAAAATCGAGAAATGAACCTACAAACAGATAGTCATCTAATCTTCAATAAGGGAGCTAAAAAATACAATGGAAATAAGACAGCCTTTTCAGTGAATGGTGCTGCCATAATTGGTTAATCACTTGTAGCATACTAAAGCTAGATCCTTATATATCACTCTGCACCAGAATCTACTTCAAATGGATCAAAGACCTAGGAGTCAAAGCAGACACTCTGGTAACATTACAGGATGGAATAGGAGAAACCCTAGATCTCTTTGGCACAGGCCAAAATTTTCTAAATAGAGACCCAGAAACATAATTAATTTTAAAAAAAGGTTGGACAAATGGAATTGTTTGAAGTTGCAGAGCTTCTGCATGGCAAAGGACATAGCTAGCAAGATCAATACAAAGCCCACGGATTGGGAGATGGTCTTCACTAGCCATACAATGGACAAGGGTCTCATACCAAAAATATACCTGGAACTCAAAAAATTAAATCCCCCAACAACAAATCCTCAAAGAAACAAATGCCCAATAATTAAGTGAGCTAAAAACCTACAGGGAAACTTCTCTGAAGAGGAAAGAAGGATGGCTAATAGACACATGAAGAAATACTTTTACTATATTGTCATGTATATAGAAGGTTCTCACTAAATTATGTGTATGATTATAAAAAAAAATGCATTGAAAGTATATGGGTACTGTTTGGATATCGTTCATTGAGACCTGTAGGAGGTAGTGTGTTTTAATGACTTGCAAAAAGTTTTGATGGAGATGAAGGGAGGGATGTGCTTCTGAAAATTGGCTAGAAGATTGTTGCCAGAAAGATAGTGATGAGTTCTTCCAAAAGATTACAGTAAAATAACTTTCACAACCATGTTCACTGCTTCACTATTCGCTGTAGCCAAGTTATGAAAACAGCCCAGATGCCCTTTCATGGAGGGATGGTTGGAGAAAGTGTGGCAATATACATAATTGGATTGTACCCATCCATTCTGAAGACTGTTACATCATTTGCAAAGAAATTGGTTGATCTAAAAATATGTTAAGTCAGAACCAGACACACAAAGGATCCACGTTCTAAATTTGCACTCAAAATATTGCATTCATCTCTCCAGCAATGGTATAACCAAATACCTCCACGCCAAATAGCTTCTCTGATTAATTCAAGTAAATATTTAGGAACCGAAATTATCGCAATTGTATAGAAATATCTACCCACCATTCTAGAAATTAAATCTGAAATCATAAAAGATTGGGATTAATAATTATCTTTCACTATGTTGCCATAAAGAGGTGAACCCTTCCAAGTGGGCATAGTTGTAGAGATTTGGTCACTGAGAACTTTGTGATGAAAGAGGATGTTAAGATAAAATTCTTTTGTTCCTTCTCCTTCTCCCTCTCCTTTTCCTTCTCCTTCTCTTTCTCCTTCTCCATTTTCTTCTCCCTCTGCCTCTTCCCCTCCTCCTCTTTTTACCTCTCCCGCTCCTATTCCTCCTCTTCTTTATTTCCTGGCTTCCATGAATACACAAACTCCATTACTTGTTTCTGACATGGGGTACTGTACCACCACTAACCCAAAGCAATAAGGATAAGAAACATAACCTGAAATGTATAAAATCAAAAGCCAAGAATAATCTTTCCACCTTTTAAGTTAATTTTATAAAGTATTTGTTCATGTTAATAGGAGACTGATACAGCATGCTCTCATTTATTATATGTGATAGGACTTACTGGAAAAAAAATCTTACCACCATCATCCTAATGAAATGATTGATAAATAAAATAAATAAATAAATAAATAAATGATTGATTAAATTAATATTATATTAGGACAAATTTACATTAAGATATCAGATATACTTCAATAAGAGGCAAAAGAATCAACTTTATGGTTTTCTACGGAAGGACAGCAGAATTCAATCTATTCCTCAAGGAAATTGACCGATAATTGGCAGTATTGTCAATTTAATAAATGATGTAAGAAGATTGAAGGACAAATTTCAACTCAAACTGCATGAGATAAAATTTACATTGTCTCCTGTATTTTATCTAGGTCTGTTTCCGCAAATGACTTGTATTTTACTCTAATCATACTTTTAATTAACTTTAAGTAGTTGTATGGGAGTTGCTGTTTGACCATGCAATGTATGAATAGCGTTTAGTGAGTATTTTTTTTTCTTTTTTCTCTCCTGAAGTTTGAACTCTGAGTCTCGGCGCTGTCCCTGAGTGCCTTTGGATGTACACTAGAACTCTATCACTTGGGGCACAGCGGCATTTTCAGATTTTTATGACATTTAACTGGAGATAAGAATCTCACAGACTTTCTTGCCTGGGTTGGCTTCAAACCTCAATCCTCAGCCTTCTGATTTTCGAGGATTTCAGGCATGAGCCGCCAGTGCCTGGCTTAATACAATGCATCTTTTATTTTGGCTAGTCCTGGGGCTTGAACTCAGGGTCTTGGCAATGTCCTTGAGCTTCTTTTCCTTAAGCTAGTACTCTACAACTTGTGTCATAATGCCAATTTCAGTTTTTTTTTTTATTATGTAGTAGTGAGGAATCAAACCCAGGGCTTCAGGAAAGCAGTCTACCACTAAGCCACATTCCATGGCCAATACAGTGCATCTTCATGCTCATTATCCCTCATCCTTATCAATCCTATCTCATCCATCAATTTACATGATTTTGTAGGATATTCCTGACTTGCAATGTCATGTATAGTCACCTAGAGAATATAACACAGATCATATTTTCTTGATAGTCTTATTCATGAACATACTAAAGTTATGCATTACAGAATTCTGTAATTTTAAGTTTTAAATTATCATTCAGATTCACCCACTACTATTCTAAAATTTTTCCTAAGGTTAATGCAAATGCAATCTCTAATCCTTCGATAAAGTACAATGATTCTTAAAATATTAAAGAGTTGGAGTAAGAACATCACCTTCAGTTCTAGAACATTTTATCATCACTACCCTCTCAAAACACTCCAATATTTATTAGTAATCACTCCCTGTCATCATTTAATCCTACCCTTCCCTTGAGCAGCTATTATTTCATATTCTACCTATACAGATGTGTCAATTTTAAAAAGCTCATATAATTAGAGAATGTAGTCTATTTTATCCATTTCTCCCATGTCATATTACTGTTTCCAAAGTAAGTCCATGTAAATTATTCTCATAGATAGAGCATATTGTTTTGTATTCATGGGCATAATTGTATAACATCCTCAATGGACATTTCAATATATTATTATATGTTATTGTAAAATGTTTTGCTATATATAATCATGTACATATGTCTCATTGGAAATACATTGAAATATATTTTGTATATAAAATTAGGATTCAAAATTTTGGATCTTAGAGGCAATTCTATGTGTAATATATTAAAGACTGCCAGTATGTTTAACAAACTTACTTCATCATTTTAAGTGCCAAGCACCAATGTATAAGGATGCCAATTTCTACATAGTAGTTGCGCAGTGCTATCTTATTGTTGTTTCTTTTTCCACTAATCTCTACATATATTTTTGTGGATTGCAGGATACAACTGAGCAAAGATATAAATTTTCTCCTCGCCTTTTTTGTTCATTCATGGGGCTTGAAATCTGGTCCTGGATACCGCCCCTCTGCCCTTCAGCTCAAAGTAAGTGTTCTACCCATTGAGCAATTGTGTCACTTCTGGTTTTCTGGTCATTAATTGGATATAAGAGTCTTACACACATTCCCATTCTGGCTGGTTTTGAAACGCAATCCTCAGATCACAGCCTCCTATGCAGCTAGGATTACAAGCATGAGCCAACTTCGGCCAGCTTCACAGATTTATTTACATTTATGACACTTTTTAAAAACACCTGCCCAGCACTCTTTGATTCATTGACAAAGGAAAATAAACTGGAATATATTTATCTGTCCAGTATTAAAATTGTTAGCGTAAAATTTTTATATTTGTAGAGGAAAGTTTATACAGCTCAATGGGTCTGTAGGGCACTAGATTAGCTCCACATAAATATTATCAAGGAATATTTAATAAGGGGTATAACTAAAAATTTGTGGAATGACATTCTCTTTAATAAGTGGTGATAGGTTACACAGTATTGGGGAGAATTAAAGTGAACATTGACAAACAAAAATTTATTCAAATATTAACTTCAAGCATTATTAAAATGTGGCATATAAAACAAAAAGGGTGATGTAAATGTAAAGCAAAGAAAGATGTCTTGTCAATTTTGGAGATGAAACATTCTTAAATTTCGCATTAAAATTATAGGCAAAGAAAACGATATTGTAGAATTCAATGAAAGTGTAAAATAATTTTGTCTGTGAAAGCTCATATACAAGTAGTGAATAGAAGTTGGGAGCAGGTGGCTCATGTATCTCATCCTAGCTACTTGGGAGACTGTGATTTGAGTATTTCTGTTTGAAGATAGCTCCCCACAAAATAGTCCCTGACAAGCTTATCTCTGATTAATCAGCAAAAAAAGTCAGAAATGAGGTATGACTGTAATGATAAATAGTTAACAAATTGCAACAAATCTCAGGGAACCTGAGTTCAAGCCCCAAGACCATACATGCATGTAAAAAAGTAATAGTAGTAATACTAATAGTGATGATGATGATGACGGTGATGAAGATAATGATGATGAAGTGTATCCAAAATCAAAGATAAAATATTTGCAAATCGTATACTTCAAATCTAGACTCTATATAGAACTCTCAAAACCTAATGCTAAAAAGAACTTCAATTAGAAACCTACAAAATACATCTTGTGAAAAATAAGCACAAGAAAAACATCAGTCATCAAATAAATGGACATTAAAACTAAAATGACATCATAAAACATGTTTGAGAATTACTTCACATAATACAATAATGACCATACTAAATGCTATCATGAAACAGAGAAAATGGATGGTGGCAGAAATATCAAATGGGAAAGCCACTTCTGAAAACATTTTGACAGATTGCTAGAATATGAATTTTTTTTTCTTTTTTCTTTTTCTTCTGCTTATGTGGTGCTGAGGAATCGAACCCAGAGCCTCATGCATGCAAGGCAAGGGCTCTACAACTGAGCCACCTTCCCAGCACCTAGAATATGAAATTTGCAAATGCCCACTATATAGCACAGGAAGTGAGCTCTTCAGGCTTTGTCTCATGCAAAATTAAATTAACTAATCCTATAACTCTGAAAAAAGAATTACCCTAAAGAAACCAAAGAAAATAAGTTCAAAATTTGAAATTTACAAAGCGAATAGTACTCTTTAGTTGACTTAAGTAACTGTAAAGCTTCTGTATATCAGTTTTATAATAACAAATGTATGAACAAAGAAAGCAAAAGTACCCATTGATCAATAGCAACAGCAAAAGCATCAGTATTTCTTTTTTTTTTGAGTGTGCAAAAAAAAAATCAATGGAGGAGATAACAATGTTCCGTCCATAAGAAATGTACTCATAATCTTACTTATGTAACTATAACCCCTCTGTACATTACCTTTACAATAAAATTAAGTTGAAATTAAAAATAAAACAAATAATATACCAATTTAGAATTCTTAGAAGCCATTGATTAAAAACATTTTAGAAAACTGCCATTAGTACTCAAGGAATATAATTTTATGATACTACTTAAATACATCAACTTCAGCAGAGAAGCCAAACGTTTAAAAACTGTTACAAGGTAGAGTAAATCTGAATAAATCAGAATATATTACCACTAATAATAGTCATAAGATGAATTTATACTGGTAGTCAAATATGTAAGAAATGAGGCAATTTCCCATTTGTTTGCACTTAATAAGTGAGACAGAATTTTCTAGGTCTTTTAAAATATATCTTAAGTTCAATGAAGAAACTATTCTGTCACATCATATGATAATCAGATAAAGCTGATATTAGAGAAAAGAACAGAATGTACAAAGTTTTTGGATGTTAACTTATATACTTATTTTGGTTGTGGGAAATTGTGGTGATTTCAACTTGGGTATTGTTCTTGCTAGGCTGGCGTCATATCAGTGGTTAATTTAAGGATATGGATTCCCTTTCCATAAGAACTTGTACCTGATCTGTCCTTTTAGCCTTCCCATCATCAATGGCATCTGAGTTTCACACCAACTTGTCTAGCTTCCTACCTTGGCTGGCCTGGATTCTGCAGTATTTCTAAACTTAGCCTCTAGATAGTGCAGGATAGTGGAAATGATCCAATGCACCCAGCTATAGATTGAGGAGGAAGTCCACTAAACTTTTGACCTGGCTTCTGTTCTCAAGCCTCCTAAGTAGTTAGGAGTACACATAGGAGCCCCTGATGCCAAGCAGTAACAGTATTTTTAAAGTCATTAGACATATATATGACTTAGGCCTGTGATTACCTCAGGAAAAGAATAAAAGAGCAGTGAAGCACAGAGGACAGGCAGAATTTTAACTAGTTTCTCAGAGGCTGAATCAGCTTGGCTAGCTACTCGGGAACTTGATATCTGAAGACCACTGTTCAAAGCCAGTCCAATCATGAAAATACATGCGATTACCTCCAAAAAAACAGAAGTGGAGCAGAGGCTCAAGTGGTAGACCACTATCCTTGGTCACAGAAGCTTAGGGATAGTGCCCAGGCACTGCCAAGCCTTAGAAATGATGAATGCGTGCATAAGCACATGCATATGCCCATGTGCATACATGCATGTTTGTGCACACACAACAAATTAGTATTTCAATGTGAAGTTCTTTAATTTTTTTTTACTTTGCTATACTGTATTTCGCTGTATATTTCATCAATTTACAAAATCAGCTAAGCACCTATTTACATTCAACTCATTATGTTTCTCTAAAGTCTATTGTCTTTTTGGAAGACTGATTTTATTTGACATAAAAGTAAGTTATTCAGGAGGTCAATTCATCTCTCTGAACTCTGTACTATTAGATGATGGTTTAGGTTCTTGCTAGCAATATAATTTTGTGAAATCCTGCATCAAGCAACATATTACTTTCATGAGAAAGGAAGCCTCTGTCAAACAATTAATAATAGGCTTTTCTCCTCCTGGCAAGCATCTGTAGTTTTTATTATCTTCATATAACTCACGATCTGCCTGTGTATGCCATAGACGACTGTGAAATAAAAGACCCTTCCCACCACTTAGCATTCATATACCATTCATATATATGAAGGTGTTTAAATATTACTGAAATTGCTTTGTAGTAATGTTCACCTTGACTATCTTGAGAAAGAAGAATTGGTTTCTCAGCATTATAGGTAAGAACGTGAATGAAAGAAACAAAAGGAAAAGTGAGGAACAACTCAACACATACATTAAAATGAAATAAAACAACCCAAGTAAACAAAAATTCATTCAGTACTCAAGAACCTGAAGGAAATGCAAAGATTTAAAAAAATCAGCTATGATATGCTTAAGAAAATCCTGACAATATGGGAGTCTACTGTTGTGAATATATTGGTTAAATCCCAGACGGGACAGAAAGATGTGTACACAATGCCAGGCACCTGTTATTCTAAATTCCAGGAAGAAAATCATGAAGTGAACTGAGCCCTCGATCATACATAAGTAGGAAGCCAGATTCTATCTGAAAATTAATCAGTATAATTTGGGGCTGGTGGCATGACCAATTGGTAAGAACACCCATTTTGGAGACACAAGACAATCAATTCAAACTCTAATATTATCGGTATTAAAGAAAAAAAGCTGTGGCTTTAAATAATTGGAATAATTGTAAGATTTGAGTGTTTCTGTGGAGAAAAATCCATGAGAGAGTGAGAGTGTGAACCCTTGTTGCAATGATTCCTACTTAAGTGATAATGTTATGTGTTACTCCAGACATAACAGAGTGACCTTGCAAAGGTAACTGAGCATGGATGTGCATTTGGGTGATAAGTAAATTAAATAAAATTTTTTGGGTAGATTGTAGTTCTTGAACTAAGAGCCTGGGTGGGGTCCATGAGCTTTTTCTCTCATGGCTACCACTCTACTACTTTGAGCCACAGTTTGAATTCTGATTCTTTGTTGGTTGTTTGGAAATAACAGACTCATGGACTTTGCTGCTCAGGATGGCTTCAAACTATGATCGTCAGATCCCAGCCTCCGAGTATCCAGGATTCCAGGCATGAGCTGTCGATTTTTTAAATAACATTAAATTGAACAGTTGCAGAAGTTATAAATTATCATTATAACCTCTGTAATATATGTATGTATGTATATATCAATGCATATGGATAGTAATATTTTAACATATTTTTGTATCTACAGTAGATTTATGAAATCATCCTTTATTATAAAATAAAATGGAAACAAAATTTAATAAGGAGCAAACCAAAGGGAATTGTCACATGCTTCTTGTTGTTGAATGGAATATGAATTGTGAGAATTGAAGAATTAGAAAAATTAGGGATGTGTCCATTTTACAATTTACTAATTGCTGACTCTGCTTCTGTAAACTTGCTTGCTTGCGTTAACACCAAACCCCTCCCTGGAAATAAGGAATTGGGTAAAGTTTCAGAGCCCAGATGTCGGCCCCAGGACAAGGTCACTGGTTGTAGATAAATAACACACAGTACGTGTTCCTCAGTTCCCATTTAGAAATTCCCCAGACAGGACCTTGAGATAATGACCACCTGGCAAGACCACAAGCTAAGCCAAATGTCAACCAATCATAGGCCTATAACCATGTAAACCCCCCTTAAACCAACCATGGGCCAGTCATTTTACAAAGAGTGTTACAAAATTTCCCGCGTGGCAAAGTGATTGTTGGTGTATATGATGACCTTTAAATGGACCAATCATGGGATGCTTTGTGTTATGCGTTAATTCTGTGGTTTTTGCCTTAAAAAAAGGCTTGTAACCGCTGCTCAGGGCTCTCTGACTGACCGGGGCAGAGAGTTCGTTTGAGCAAACGTCAAATAAATTCCTCTTGCTTATTGCATCTCCTGGCCTGGAGTCTGAGTTTTCTGGGGCACCCTCCCTTGACGAAAGTATCCCAGGAGTCTGGGGTCTTTCAGAATCAGTTCGGGACAACCATCTTTAACAAAATGGATAATGAGGCTATTAATTCCAATCCATTTATTTGTCCATATTGTTTATCCTTACACGAGTGTCAAAATCAAATCATATTTTTTGCCCTTGTATTTAACTCACCTGTATAATTTAGGGGGTAGATGAAGTAATCAAATGAAGATTAAAATAATAGTAAGGCTAGGAGTTAGAGCTCAAAATGGTTTAAAATATGGTAATAGCTAATTAATTTACATTTTTCTGACTTTTACTCTATTGTCATATCCCTCATTCCAACATTAGGAAAGTACATAGAAGGTTCTCACTAAATTATGTGTACAATTATGAAAAAAATGTATTTCTTTGTTGCTTTGTATGTCCTTCCCCACAGTATATCCCCTGCTTTCACTGTAATTGATGTTGGTATGAGTTGTGGAGGGGAAGGGAAAAAACAAATCGTTTAAATAGGGATACAGGTGGACTCATTGCAACAATGAGACGTACAAGTCAGTATGTCGAAAAACGAACTTTAAAACTTTGCGGGGGGGGGGAGGATCACTTGTGGGGGGTATGGGAAAGGATGGGAAGTTGAAACAAAGGAGGAGGCAACAATGCTAGATAAGAAATGTACTCATTATCTTGCCCATGTAATTGTAACAGCTCTGTATGGTATTTTCACCAAACAAAAAAAGAGAAAGAAATAGAGATAAAAAAAATGGGCACAGTGTGGTTTTAGCTTATCGAGACCTGTAGGGGGTAGTGTGTTTTTGAGGACTTGCAAAACGTTGTGATGGAGATAAAGGGAGGGATGTACGTATTCTGGAAAATTGGCTAGAAAATGGCTCCCAGAAAGATAGTGATGAATTCTTCCCAAAAGGTTACAGTAAAATCACTTTCACAACCATGTTCACTGCTGCACTATTCACCGTATCCAAGTTATGGAAACAGCATATCCACAATACCTATTTTCAGTCAATATGATGGGATATTCAAACATAATAAATATGGTGTTGATTATCTCTTAGTGAGAATAGATATGCTCTTACAAGTAAAGTTATTTTCAACAGAAATTCAGAAAGAGTTCATCCACCTTGTGTTTCACGGTTATAACCAGACAGGAATACCTGTTTGGTCAAGTTGGTAAAATTCACTCCTTGAGCATATCTTAAAAGGATAACCAGCTTAAGAGGTCAAATACATATTTTGTACTGACAGTCATCTTACAGGAATAACTTACTACCTAATTATGTCTGTATCTTCTCACCTAACATATAATAAGAGCTGAACGTGATCTCTTTTATCTAACTTAATGTTGTAAATGCTTTGATTCTGATGATGTTATTATTTGACAACTAAAATGTACAAAAGGGTGGTGCAACTGAAATGACATGACAGAACAATGATAAAAACACTGCAACACAGTTAGCTCTTTTCAGGCTCATTATGTCCACATTTGCAAGCATCATTGCAACATCACACACACCTATACAAATACCCACATGTGCACACATGTACATACACATATACATGCATGCTAAATTCAGGATTTATTGTACAAAAAAGTTCAAATAAAATATTAGTGATTAGTACAAATGATTATTTGCCTTACTACAAAATAATACACAATCCAGTCACCATGGGTGTTACATTTTTCCTGCCTCTGCACATGTGACCACTTAATTTATTTTTAATTAATTAATTAACTAATTACTTCATTCATTTGTTTGTTGCTAATAATAGGGTTTGAACTCAGGGCCTGGCTCTGTCCCAGAATTGGTTATGTTTTTGTTTTAGTTTTCTCAAGGATAGCTCCATTTCTAGCTTTTGTTGGTTTCTTTGAAATCAGAATCTAAAGGACTTTTTTTTTGGTCTGGTTTCAAACCACAATCCTCTGACTTCATCTTTCTGATTAGCTAGGATTAATGACATGAGCCACCAGTGTGGCTTCTACTTTTTCCTCTATACTTATCTAATGCACATACTTAGATAGTAATTTGAAACTGAGAGTATAGAAGCAAGATGTACAGTGATGATATTGTCCTGTCAGAACTTCAAGTTAGTAATTTAAATTTCTTCATAAGACAATACACAAAAAATACCATGATATAGTATAAGGAAACTCATTGTTGGACATATGAGCTTTAAGAACTTTCTAATAAATCCATTATTTATTGGTACCCCAAATTAGAAACAAATGTATAATGCAGTAGTAAAATAGAAGTACTTTGCATGACTACTTAAATTCCTTGTTTTTTTAAAAAAACACTTGTTTTCATCTAAAAAAGTAGCAGGTCTATTGTCTTCATGTGGTTTCCATGATTGAAGGTGCTTAATGAGAAGTCAAAATGTATTGTAGTCCTTTGCTATCAATTAAATCTCACTTTTTCTTCTTGGAGTATATAATGATCAAAGCAATATTTGAGAAGCAGAAAGCAATATTTCAGAATCATTCTTCCAGAGCAAGTGGATCACCAGTAAGTAATCCTCAATACTATTTTTCCACAAAGTTTTGTCACAGATACAATCGGCCTGCCTTCTCTTGCTGCTTTCCTAGCCTGGACCTATTCCTTCATTGTACAGCAAAAGTGTGATTCAACTGATTTCAGTCAGATCTATTATCAAGGATGTAGAATCGTGTCTGCATTTTGGTCAATGCTATATTTCTTTATGTAGGCTACTAAAAATGTATTTACTAATTTGAAGTAAATACATAAATTCTGTTTCCATCTTTTTTAAAACATAAAATTCTGCTTGCACTATAAATTCATCAGAGGCATAAATTTTGGCTTGCTAGGTCTTTGCACATCTGTCTCTCTCTTCCCCTCTCTCATTCATGGTTCTCATAGATAATATGATTGGATTACTCCATAATTATCCTAATTTATTTTGCTTTTTGGTTGCATCATTTCACTTTCTGCTCTGCCATTTCCCAAATCATTTATATAGAAGGCATTATTTTATCTTTTCTCATTCCTAGAATAAGCTGCACATGAAGACATCACTGCTCCTTATTTTCAGTCTGTACCTTGGAATACGGAGGAACATCTTTCCTCTGCTCTCCATCAATTCCCTACTCTCCAGTTAGAAAAATTTCAAATAGTAAAAATGGAAAAAGGAAAAATAAATTGTGAAAAAACAGATGGCAGAAAATGCACTGCATTTTTCTATACAGTTCAATAAACGTGAACTATTAGGGAAATACATGGACACCTTATTCCCAGTGGAGGAAAAGCAGATGCTGGGAGAGCTTGGAAATGTGATCACGCTGTGAGTACTGTTGACAGCTAGGATGGGGGGGCCTTCAAAAAGCATCACATGTTGGGCACTGGTGACTCATACCTGCCATCCTAGATACTCAGGAAGCTGAGATCTGGAGGCTCATGGTGTCAAGCCAGCCTGGTCAGGAAAGTGTGTGAGACTCTTATCCATGATGAACAGTCAGAAAACAAGAAGTTGCCCTGTGGCTCAAGTGGATGAGTGCCAGCCTTGAGAAAAAGAGCTCAGGGACAGCACGCATGGACAACAAAAACAAGGAGAGGCATTGCATGTTGGCTTTGGGATTGGCATAGGCCAAATATAATTGGAATTTTCAAGTGCTCCAAGACAAAGTAATACCTCCTTTAGTCCCATGCTCCTCCATCTTGTCTCACCCTCTGGCCTTGGCCATGCTTTGGGTCAGCATGACTCTGGCTCCAAGGAGGAAGATTCCAGAGTAATCACCCAGCCTCCTTCTGCCCTGGTCACTCTGCTGCTTCTGCTTTTTGCCATAAATCTTTTTCCTGGAATCCCTCCATGAGGTCATCACCGTCCACATTGTGATGAGTGGTGGGTCCAGCCTCACTCAGGGCAGTCAGAGGTGGAAGTCAGTCTGGGACTAGGAGCTTCTACCCTGAGTGTGGGCTGAGGCCAGGGCTGACCTTTTTTTCATCTGAGCCTTCAAGAGGTGGGGAGACATTGTAGACTCCACATTGAGTTATGTAAGTTTGGAATGTAGAGGACCATTTGTGTGGGGTAAGCTGTGGGGCTCAGAGGGCCACTGTTCTTGGTACTCCTCTCTCGGGACTCCCCTCTCTCTCTCTCATCCCTCAGTGGTGGAAGAGAAACTTCAACTAAGGGGGTCGAAGAGGGGTAGGGAAGTATTTCTCTGTGAACCAGACTTGTATTTCATAATCATCCTAGCCACTACTTCCTATTTATCTGAGGAATGGCCATATGGGTTTGGGATGGGGGAAAATCATCCTAGCTAAGATTGTGACTCAGTGATAGAGTGGTCGCCTAGCATGCCTGAAACCCTGGGTTCCATTCTACATAGAAAAAGCTGGAAGGGGAGGTGGGGCTCAACTGATAGAGCACCAGCCTTGATCAAAAAGAGCTCAGGTACAGTGGCCAGGCCCTGAGTTCAATCCCCAGGACTGGAAGAAAAAGTCTTTGTTGGAGGCTTTTCTTCCCTTTGAAAACAATTTATTGTTTGTGATCAGCATAACAAGGGTCTCTTCCCAGGCCACCAAAGGGCCATTAGATGTCTCTTGAATTTGGGCCTCTTCTCAGCAGCCTCTGCCCTACCTGGCCCGCAGTTAATCCATCTCATCTCACAGCAGATGGAGGCCTGAGAGAAGGTCACCTGGCCACCTAGTTCTGGTGGCTGCCAAGGCTTTTGAGAATTAGTATGTCGGATAGACACTCATCATCCACATCAGTCTACAGAAGGAAGGGCTGGAACACTCCTTGCTCAAGCCCATGAGTTGTAGGAGGCTCTGGATGTGGGGCATCTGTGGCAGAATGTGCTCCATGGGGGAGTCATCTATGGGGTTGGGAACCCCAACCTCTCCTCTGGCAGTTTCCAAGCTGCCTTGAAGTTGCAATTATTCAAAACCTTTCTGCTCCTCCCTCATTTCCCCCACCCCAGAGCCTGAGTGTGGGGGTATTCAGCCTGTGCCGGCATCTGGAACCCACACTCTGCTGCATCTCCTGCAAGAACCGACAGCAGCTCCTGCAGTTCTCTCTTCTCCATCTTTTCCTGGGAGTCCCAGCACACACTCTTGGCATTCTCCCAACACAGTTCATCCCGGATGAATATCTGCTCTTACATGCCATGAGGGACTCCTCTATGGTGCGAATGTGTTCTGACAGCTGGCTGCATTGATGGTGGAGCTCATCCACTGGACTATGGAAGTCCACCTTATCATGCATGTCGTGGACAAATCAGATTTTCTTCTTGGATGCCCACGTGTCCCATTTCCCGTCCTCATGCCTGCAGTGGTGGCAGCTCACGGGGGCGGAGGGCTTGTGGCTCCAACTTGGTCTGGCACTGAGCTACCTGGTAGGCTGGCACCTGCAGTGGGGCCACTGCTCCTGCAGCAAGAGTTTCCCCCTGTGGATGCCAGCCTCTGAGAGCACTCGCAGAGCCACATACCTCTAGTCATGGAGCATGTCTCCATCATCTGTGATGGTCACTTTGGGAGGATTCACATCCTCACCTTTTGTTTCTCCAAGGCTCACACTTTCCCCTTCCTCAGGGAAACCAGGAAGCTCAGCTGGGCCTGCAGGTGATCCTCCTGTTGTCTGGTCACTTCCAGGCATTTGAGAGTGTCCTTCCACTTTGGGGTGACCACCTGGTCCCCCAGTTGGTCCGGCCCTGCACTTGCTTCAGCTGCGCCAGCAGCTGGGTCTGCCCCTGCAGGTCCTCTTACAGGGCCTCCTTCTTGGAGTTCAGCTCGTCATTGGAGGCAATGTCTGCTCACAGGTGGCTCAGAGCTCCTGCAGCTTGGCCAGGGACTGCTCCTGCTGCTCCTGCAGCTCCTAAGCCACTTGGCTCTCTCTCTCAGGCATCTCTTCTCATGGCTTTATCTTCTCCTCTGAGTGGTCTAGCTGTTCCCACAGATGTTTCTTCACATGCTTCTCTGAGTCCAGGATGCTGGCAAGTGCCTCCTTCTCACTGTTCTCCCTGTGAAAAGCATCCTGCAGCAGGGCCAGCTGTTACTCTTGCTATGGGGTTCACACACATGGGCATCATGGGGTCACGGGGATCTCCTGCCAATCCTTGGCCTTCTCCTCCAGTCTCTGTAGTTGCCCCTGCTGCACCGTGTTTTGGAAACGGAGCCTCTAGTTTTCCTGGACCTGGATGTGAAGTTGTTACTCCGGGTTTTTCAACTCCATCTGCCTGAGGTAGGCCTGTGCCTGCAACTGCTGCTTGGCCTGAGTGGTCCCTCAGGGCTTTCTGGCCCGGTCAGCTTGCTTCTCAGTTCTCCCAATATTCTTTATGTCCAACACCTGCCTCTCCCTCCCCTCTGTCCCTTCTTTCAGTTCATTCACCAGCTCAGTCAGCCACTTAGCCTCTTCCTTCCATGTTGACCTCTCAATGCTCAGGTTCTCTCCAGATTTGCTGAGGTCACCATCCAGTTCAGGTTGTCCTGTAGTCTCTTCAGTACCTCACACCTCACCAGCACTTGTTGGAACTTGCAGATTCTGTTCTTCCGGTTGCTCTACTGTGTCCAGAGTGCTTACAGCTTCTTCTGAAATTCTGTGTTCACTTACTCCAGATAATAGAAGCTTCTGGTCTTTTCCTCAAGCTGAAGTGTCATATCATTCAGCTGTTCGAAGAATATTTTGGTCTCCTTCTGTGCAGCAGTGACCACAGAAGCCACATCTCCAGCTCCGCCACAAGCTGCTCTGTGGCATACAGGCAGTTTGTGAGAGCTTTTTGCTCCATTTCTTTGTCTTGGCCACCTGCTTCACTTAGGCCTGTGCAGATTGTAAATCGCTTTCTACCAAAACCGACCTCTGTATGGGTGGCTGGTGGATCTCTAGCTCTGTTTTTGGTCCTTTGTGCACCTGGGCTATCTTCTCCCTCTCTTTCTCCCATTGATCCTGCAGGTCTGTCTTTTCCTACTTCAGTGGTTGGATCTTGGCACATAGTGCCCGGTTTCTTCTTTTCCTGTGGTCCCGGGCAGGCACTACGTGTTGGTAGCACCTCTGCAGATCCTTGGTGGTATCGGGATCCTTGACAATCTTGACCCTGGGGGACGTGACTGTGTCCAAAGGCAGGGGAGCCCCATGGTCATCATCACCTTTGGCCGGACCCTCTGCTGAATCACACTCCCGTGTTGTTTGTCTTGGGGATTCCTCCCTTTTTCATGTTCTTTGTTTTCTTGAATATTGCAGGTCTGATGGGAGGATTCTTCTGCTGGTGTTCTAACAATAGTTTCTTGTGAGAGCTCTCTCAAGGAGTCTTGTTGTTTCAGACCTCTGACTGCTGGGAAGGGAAAGATGGGTTGGCCACATTCGCAGGCTCTGGGAAGTTTTCTATTCTCTCATTAACTGACGTCCATTTCCTACTCTACTGCAAAGTTGCCTCCAGTCTCTTGCTCACCACTCAGCCACCTCTACCTTCCTCAACTCCTGGTGGTGATATCAACCAACAGAGAAGAATCCTGGTACTGGGCAGCATGGAATGTGGGGGGTGGTGACAATTCTTGTATCCCATTGGTCAGAAAGAACCATGAAAGAATGGGGGTGTGGCTGGAATCCTGTGATGCATATAACATGGGCAGAGTCAAGATGTCAGCGGCTCCCCCAGCCTCTTTCCCAGAGAACTCTGTATAATTCAGTTGGGGAAAAGAGGGTGACCTATGTTAGCCGAATGGCTACACAGATTGTTGTGTATGTCTGTTTGTTGTCAGTTTTGACCTTGAACTCGGCAATCTGTGAGATACTTTTGCTCATTGCTAGCCCCCTACCACTGGAACCACATGGCTCTACTTCTGGCTTTGTTGGCACTGAAGTTGGACAGGGGTCTCAAGGACTTTCCTGCCTAGGATGACTTTGACAATTATCCTCCAATCACAGCCTTGTAAGTATCAAGGAGGACTGCTGAGAGCCACTAGTGCCTGCCTAATCTTCGGTCTTGCTGTTCTTGGAAAGACCAGTGAGTTCCCTATGCTCAGGTTAAAGTGGTGGGAGCTGAAGCCCACAGTTGGAATCCTGGTCCTGTCACTTCCAAATGGCAAGACATCTTAAGAAAATCATTCCTATCCATATGAATACCAATGGAATGTGATGTATGTTATGATTGAATGGGCATTTCTTGAATGATTCTAGGATAAAATTATACACATGTATATTATAGGATACTGATCAATTTTAATCAAAATTTTATGAAGCATTTGATCAATCACATTCATTAAATGGAGGCAGAATGAAATACCTAAGAATTGTGCATCACATAGTATAAAGGTGCCATTTTTTCTGCCAGGACGGGATTCTAAGTCACGGTCTGGGTAACTCTGTTGCACTGTGTGGAAATGGGAAGCTCACCTCTTTGAAGTCAAGAACTTCATGTCTGTTCCTTAGGCCTGAAATCGATCCCCAGCACTAGAAAACATCCTATTCATGTACATTTTAAATATATGATTTATATTTATATACATATATTGACTCCATATTGCATTCAGTGTAGTTATTCATTTTATTTTTGTTTTATTCATGTTTGTTTTATTGACTATTATGGCACATAGAACATTGATTACATTGATTATATACTATATAGGTCTGTATATGTATTCCACTTATACCTGACACCAAAGACTTTCACAGAAAAGGAAAACATGTAAACATCACCTTCTTACTCCACAATTCATTGTTTGGGAGTGCTGGCATCTGAACTCATGGCCTACAAGGCCAAATACATGAATGGGTGAGTATCAGCATGCCATCCTGGGGCAAATTGAGCTGAAAGCAGTTCCCAGGACCTGAGATCGAGCCCCAGGGTTTGATAAAGTAAGAACAGATTGACACTCAGATGATAGTACACTAATAAATATATATCTTTATACAGTACCAGAGATGTCTATCCAGTATTCAGTTATATAGACTACTTTCCTACCAATTCTTGGGTATTTATTATGCTTCCATGTAATTTTATTTTTATTTTCATCCTTTATGAATGATTAAGTAAATCATTATCCTGAAATTATTTCTTCCCTGTGAGAAATATTATTCTTTTCATGCTTCATAAGATATTAAGTAAAATCAATCAGCTGACTGAAATCATGACGTCTAATTTTATACGAGTATCACCCATGAGCAATTCATTCAACTGTGAAATTGACAACATTCCATCATTATTCCTATAGATAGGAAGTAGTCTCTTAGGATCTTCCACCATCTGGAAGTGGCATGACTGGGTTTTGAACTGTAGGCTTATGTTGTGGAATGGTTGTACGGCTTCCCCAATAGCACACAATTAAAAAAATTATTTAGCTCACTTGTGTGCATTTAGTGCCATTTTTTCTGCCAGGCCAGGTATCTGAACTCAATTTCTGGGTAAATATGCAGCACTGTGAGGGAAGGGAATCTAACGATTCTTGAAGACAAGAAAGTCAGGCCTATCCCTAGGCCTGAATTCAAGCCTCAGGCCTGGAAAACATACTCCTTATATATTTTCAAACATAGGATTTATACTTCCGTACAGATATTTAGTCCATATTGTATTTGGTGTGGTTATTCATTTTATTTCTTCTTGTATTCATTTATGTACCATTTATTTTACTGACTCTGATGACATCTCTATCATGCCTGACACACAGGACCCTCGCAGAAAAGGAAAACATGTGTCACACTCAACTTCTTACTCCAGCATTAAACATTTGGCATTGCTGGGATCTGAACTCAGGGCCTAGCAGGCCAAATTCATGAATGGGTGAGTGTGAGCACTGCAGTCTCTAGTCAATGAAACTGTCAGTTAGTTCCCAAGTGTTGAGATCCAGCCCCAGGATTGGCCAAAACAGTGATACATGGATAAGCATTTGTTGGTATACAAATAAACATATATTGGTAAAGAGCACCAGAGACATCTATCTATGATTAAATGACACCTTCTATATTCCTACCAACTCTTAGGCATTTACTATACTGCCATTGCAGAATATTATTATTTTCATGCTTAATAAACTATTAATTAAGATAAATTAGCATCCTAGGATTATTGCATCCAATTTTAGACTCCATCAAAGCATGATCTATTATTTCAATTGGTATACCTATGCATAGGAAGGAGTCTCTTGTGATCTCTTGCCATTGGTAGGTGTCAGGACTAGGATATCAACCCCGGGCCTATATTGACAGGTTGGCTTATGGCTTCCCTGATAGCCCACCAGCCTTCAGCAATGGAAGGTCAAGTCCACATTGCAGCCGTGTCATTCAGACCCAGGATGGGTCACCATGCAAAAGAAAGAAGTAAAACCCCAGCCCTCTGCAGCTCACCACTTTTTGTGCTATGCAACTTTTTTTTCTTCCTGCAAGTCTTCTGGGCCTAGGATCCCAGGATCAGCTATGGGTCCAGAGGCTGCACCCCATCCTAGGGTGATTGAAGTTGAGGCAGAGTTACTGCGGCCTGAGTTCAAGCCCCATGTTAGCAAAATAAATAATAAATTAAAATTTTAATTAATTAATAAATTAAAAAAATAAAGCTCCCTGGTTTAGAATTTCTGCTAGTTTTATTCCCTAGCCTGGGATTTGAACTCAGGGTCTTGGTAAATCTGTAGCAATGTGAGGGAAAGTGCAGAGTTGTCACCACTTGAGTTCAAAACACATGCAATGCCAAAAGTAAAAAGAAAAAAAAATTAAGTCATTGAGCTCGGCAGGGGAATAGTTATGTAGACGGAGGGAAGGGATAGTAGGGAGAAAAGAAAGGAGGAGGCAACAATGCTCAATAGGAAATGTACTGATTACCTTGCTCATTTAAGTGTAACCCCTCTGTAAAACATTTTTACAATAAAAAATGAAAAAATAGGGCTGGGAAGGTGGCTCAGTGGTAGAGCGCTTCCTTGCATGCATGAGACCCTGGGTTAAATTCCCCAGCACCACATAAGCAAAAAGTAAAAAAGCCGGAAGTGGCACTGTGGCTCAAGTGGTACAGCGCTAGCCTTGAGCTGAAGAACTGAGGGACAACGCCCAGGCCCAGAGTCCAGGCCCCACGACTGGACCCAAAAACAAAAATGCAAAAAAAATTTGCGCTCAGAGGATCATTTGGGGGTTAAGGGAAAGATACCTGAATAGCTGTACAAAATTCTCATGGCTTTTATTTAATGTTCAGTATAGCACTGAATAAAGATAACTGCTTCCATTAAAAAAAATTAAGTCACTGTCTTGGAACTAGGGCCATTATTTCCATCATTGCTGGGAATTGATTTCACCATCCAGGTAACTCTTTAGCACCATGGGTGAAGGAAAAGCTCACTGTACTTGAGGAATACAAATTCATGCTAGAGTTCCCAGGGTCTGAATGAAAGCCCTACAAAGGAAAAATATTTCTATATTTGTGTAATATGTGATATATATTTAATTGTGTATGTGTATTACATATCATGATTTTTTTGAGATTCTTTTTTTTATTGTGAACATACTGTACAGAGGGGTTACAATCACATGCGCAAGATAATGAGTACATTTCCTATCAAGCATTCTAGCATCCTCCTTTGTTTACCCTTCACATCCCTTCCCAGCCACCCCCAAACCCCCAACCAATCGTCCTCCTCCCCTCACCCCGCACCAAAGATATAAACTTCGTTTTCGACATGAAAACTTGTACTTCTCATTGCTGCAATGGGTCCACCTGTATCATTATTTAAACGACTTTTTTCCCCATTCCCCTCCACAAATTATACCGACATAAAATACAGTGAAAGCAGGGGTTATACTGTGGGGGAGGGACATACAAAGCAACTAAGAAATAACCTTATAAATGCGTTAGAAACAAATGCATAAAAAACATTTAAATACATACCTAAGTGTTCATTTTCCTAACATCACCTTATCAGAAATTTTCTGCTTGACTCATACATATACTAGATATTGCTAATAAGGGAAACCATTGGAAGTATGTTTCTTTGGGCTTGGCTTACTTCACTTAATATAATTTTTTTCAATTTTTTTCCATTTCCTAACAAATGGGGTAATATCATTTTTTTCTGATGGAGGCATAGAATTCCATTGTGTATATATACCACATTTTCTTGATCCATTCATCTACTGAGTAAAATCTGGGTTGGTTCAAGATGTTAGGTATGGTAAATAATGCTACAATAAACATAGTTGTGCTGGTAGATTTAGTATGGTTTTGTTTGTAAACATTAGAGTAAATGCCCAAAAGTGGATTGCTAGATCATAGGGGAGCTCTATGTGGAGTCTTTTGAGAACCTCCATACTAATTTGCAAAGTGGTTGAACAAGTCAACACTCCCACCAACAATGAAGTAAGGTTCCCATCTGTCCACATCCCCTCCAGCATCTGTTGTTATTAAAGTTCTTGATTTTTGCCATTCTAACTGGGGTAGGCTGGTATCTCAATGTTGTTTTGATTTGCATTTCTTTTATGGTGAGAGAGGTTGAGCATTTCTTCATATTTCAATTGGCCATCCTTCTTTCTTCTTCAGAGAAGTTTCTCTTTAAGTCTTTAGCACACTTAATTATTGGGCAGTTGTTTCTTTGAGGATTTGTTGTTGGGGGATATAATTTTTTGAGTTCCAAATATATTTGAGATATGACACCCTTGTCCGTTGTATGGCTGGTAAAGATCTTCTCCCAATCCATGGGCTTTCTATTGATCTTTCTAGATATGTCATTTGCCATGAAGAAGCTCTGTAACGTCATGCAATCCCATTTGTCCAACATTTCTTTGATTTGTTGTGTTTCCGGGTCTCTATTAAGAAAAATTTGGCCCGTACCAAGGAGACCTAGGGTTTCTCCTATTCCATCCTGTAATGTTTTCAGAGTGTCTGCTTTGACTTCGAGGTCTTTGATCCATTTGGAATTGATTCAGGTGCAGGGTGATATATAAGGACTTAGCTTTTGTTTTCTACAAGTAGTTAACCAATATTCGCAGCAACATTTACTGAAGCGGCTGTCTTTCTTCCATTCTATTTTTAAGCTCCCTTATCGAAGATTAGATGGCTATAGTTTTGTAGGTTCATTTCTGGGTTTTCAATTCTATTCCATTGTTCCGGAGGTCTGTCCTTGTGAAAGTACCAAGCTGTTTTGATTACTATGGCTTTATAGTAGAGTTTGAAATTTCGAAATGATATTCCTCCAGCAGCGTTATTTCCATTCAGGAGCGTTTTTGCTATTCGGGGTCTTTTATTATTCCATATGAATTTTGGGACTGCCTCTTCTATTTCCTTGAAGAATGAGGTTGGAATTTTGATAGGTATCACATTGAATATGTAGATAGCCTTGGGAAGTATTGCAATTTTCACGATTTTAATCTTTCCAATCCAGGAGCATGGGAGCTTTTGCTATTTTCTAAGTTCTGGTTTGATTTCCTTTTTCAAGTTTTTAAAGTTTTCATCATAGAGGTTCTTTGCTTCTTTGGTTAAGTTAATTCCTAGGTATTATATTTATTGTGAGGCTATTACAAATGGAGTTGCTTTCCTAATTTCAGCCACACTTTTCTCATTGTTGGCATATAGAAAAGCCATTGATTTTGGGGGATTAATTTTATCCCCTGCTACTTTGCCAAAGTTTTGAATGAGCTTGAATAATTTGGGAGTAGAGTCTATGGGATTCTTTAAATACAACATCATGTCATCTGCAAAGAGGGAGTGTTTTATTTCTTCTTTCCCTATTTAGATCCATTTTATGTATGCATCTTGTCTTATTGCTGTAGCTAGGCATTCTAATTGTAGATTGAAGAGAAGTGGAGAGAGTGGACATCCTTGTCTTGTTCCTGAGTTAAGAGGAAATGGCTTTAGTTTTTCACCAATCAGTATAATGCTGGCTGTAGGTTTGTCATATATAGCCTTTATTGTATTGAGGAATGTTCCATGGATTCCTAATTTTTCCAAAAGCTTCATCAAAAAGGGGTGTTGGATCTTGTTGAATGCTTTTTCTGCATCTATTGAGATAACCATGTGGTTCTTATCCTGGTCCTGTTGCTGTGAAGAATAATATTAATGGATTTTCATATATTGAACCATCTTTGCATCCCTGAAATGAATCCTGTTTGATCGTGGTGTATGATTTTTTGGATGAATTGTTGAATTCGATTTGCCAAAATTTTGTTGAGAAATTTTGCATTAATATTCATCAAAGAAATGGGTCTATACTTCTCTTTTTTTGATGAGTTCCTGCCTGGTTTTGGGTTGAGGGTTATGGCTTCATAGAATGTGTTCGGTAGTGAAGTTTCTCTTTCAATTTCATTGAAGAATTGGAGGAGTATTGGTGTGAGCTCTGGTTTGAAGGCCTTGTGGAATTCTGCTGTAAAATCTTCTCATCCTGGACTTTTCTTAGCTGGGAGGTCTCTTATTGCTGTTTCTATTTCAGTACTCGATATGGGCCAGTTAAGATGGCTTAACTCATCTTGGTTTAGTTTTGTCATGTCAATATTTGCTGGGAAAGGTCCATTTCTGCCAAGTTCTCAAACTTATTAGCATAAAGATTTGAGAAATATTCCCTTAAAATGTTCTGAATGTTGGTTGTTTCGTGCTGATGTTTCCATTCTCCTCTCTGAGTTTATTTATTTGGGTGTGTTCTCTTCTGTTTCTGATAAGATTTGCTAAGGGTCTGTCAATTTTGTTAATTTTTTAAAGAACCAACTCTTTTTTTGTTGATTCTTTCTATACTTTTTTTTGGATTCTAATTCATTTAATTCTGACTTAATTTTAAATATTTCTTTCCATCTACTGGATTTGGGCTTATCTTGCTGCTTTTTTTCAAGGAGGATTAGATGTCTCATTAAATTGTTGCTTTCAGATCTCTCCAATTTGTTGATGTAGGAACTCAGACCTATAAACTTGCCTCTGAGTACTGTCCCTTAGGAGCTGGTAATTTTTTGCTCATTTTTGTAGAATAGCATGAACATTTGAATTTCCTTTCTAATCTCTTCCATGGTCCACTCGTGATTCAGCAGAGTGTTGTTCATCCTGCATGTGTTACCGGACTTTCTTTGGTGGCTTTTGTTGTTGAGTTCTAATTTTATTCCCTTGTGGTCAGAGAGAATGCAAGGTATAACTTCAATGTTTCTGAATGTGGAAAAGTTTGCTTTGTGACCTAAAATGTGGTCTATTTTAGAAAACGTTCCATGTGCTGCTGAGAAAATCATGTATTCAGATGCTGCTGGGTGAAATGTTCGGTAGATGTCTGTTAAATCTAATTGATCTATGCAGCTGTTTAGGTCTGCGGTTTCTCTGTTGAGTTTTTTTCCGAGTTGATCTATCTAGTGGGGAGAATGGTGTGTAAAAATTCCCTACAATTAATGTCTTTGGATCTATGTGGGATTTGCGGGAAAGTAGTGTTTCTTGGATAAATTTGGGTGCTCTGGTTTTTGGCAAATAGATATTTAGAATTGTAATGTCCTCCTGAAGGAGAGTTCCCGTAACCACTATGTAGCGACCTTCTTTATCTTTTTTCACAAATTTTAATTTAAATATATTTTCTCTGATATTAGGATTGCAACTACTGCCTGTTTATGGGGGCCGTTGGCTTGGTAGATTTTTTTCCAGCCTTTAATGTTGAAAATGTGTGTGTGTTACAGGCACGATGTGACTCCTGAATGCAGCAGACAGAACGATCTTTTTTTTCAATCCAATCAGACAGTCTATGTCACTTAATTGGAGAGTTAAGTCCGTTAATATTGAGAGATAAAACTGAGAGGTATTTGGGAGTTCCTGCCATATTATCCACCTTCTTTGGGCTGTGTAGACTGGATTGTTCCTATGGTTCTTCGATTCTCATTTTGGTTGCAATTTCTTGGCCTTTATTGTGGTTTTGTTGGTTTACTATGTTTAGGACATCTATAGAATCTTTTCTAGGGCTGGTTTGGTGGAGATGTATTGTTTCAATTTTTCTTTGCTATGGAAGGTTTTTATTTGGCCTTCAGTTATGAGGGAGATTTTAGCTGGGTACAGTATTCCTGGTTGATAGTTATTTGGTTTTGGGGAATGGCATACATCATTCCAGGCTCTTCTTGCTTTCATTGTGTCTGCTGAGAAATCTGAGGTGATTCTAATTGGTTTCCCTTTATAGGTGATTAACCTTTTCTCCTTGACAGCCTTAAGGATCTTTTCCTTGGTCTGAATTGATCCTGTGTGGATTATAATGTGATATTGGGATGTCCTATTCTGGTATGGTGTATTTGGAGTTCTAAAAGCTTCTTGTGTCTGAATAGTCCTATCTTTTTGAATGTTTGGGAAGTTCTCTGCTAGGATCTTGTTAAACAAATTTCCTAGACCATTAACTTCTGTTTCTAGGTGCTCCTATACACCCATTATCCTTAGATTAGGCCTTCTGATGGTGTCTTCCTATTGTTGGATAGATCTATCATTTTTCTTGGACTTGTCTTGGATGGTTGTATGTTCTTTCTCTATAATATCTATAATATCCCCAAGATTCAATCTTCTGCATGGTCTAACCTGCTGTCAAGACTTTCTACTTTGTTTTTTATGTCTTTTGCTTCTAATTGGTCAGCTTTGATGGCTTCAAATTCTTGGTTGTAGCTTTGTTTTAGATCTTGTATGAACTTCTTTACTTCCTTAATTTGGTGTTCAGTGTTTATTCTCAAATCACTTAGTTGATTTGTTATGGTTTCCTTGGACTCCCATTCCTTCAATTGGTTTCCATTCAGCATTCCCTTTGTGGTCTCCCTGACTTCCTTCAACTGTTTGTTAATGGATTCATGAATGCCTTTAGTGATCTTTGTGTATTCTCACCCTGCTCTCTCAATTCCTGTATTACTCTTTGCTTATCTTCCTTCCATTCATACCATTCCTTTAGTTCTCTTTGAGTGTTCTCAGCCTGTTCACACCATTCCTGCCTTTCTCTTTGATTATTCTCAATCTGCTCACGTAAATCCTCTATCACTTTTTGAGTAGCTTCCTCACACTCATGGTATTCCTGTATAAGCCCTTGGATTTCCTCTTCTCTCTACCTATCACGCTCATACAGTGTCCTGTGTAGGTTTTCAATCTTTTCCTACATTGTCATTTTGTTTGCCTCCTCTCTCTCCCAATCACGCTCATACATAGTCCTTTGTATGATTTCAATCTTTTCATTTATCATGTTTGCCATCAGTGTTTGTAGAGCTATTTGGAAACTCTCCTCTGGATTATTCATTATCTGTTCTGTCCCCTGGTTATCATGAGTGGGAGTTGAGATACCCGGATTTGCCAATTTTCCTGTGTTTTTTCTGGCTTATTCTGCCCATTTGGTATGAAGATAACACTTTACTGCTAGAACACTACCTTAAGGCAAGCATCAACTAAAGTCTGTATTTGCACAGTCAATAGTCTGCAGATAAAACGTAGTTCCACAGATACATCTATTCAATATCAAACAACTATATATTAATGTGCCACACACCACAAAGAAGAATTTGGAAAACCAGAAAGTGTTAGGTTTAGGGAGAGATGTGGGTAAAAAAATAGGAATAGAGTGATGTGAGAAGGCACAGGGAGAATTAACGTAAATAACTCCTAATCTCAAAGCAGGAAATAGGTTGGATAGGATCAAAGTAGAGAGAGAGAAAAAAAGAAGAAAGAGAAAGGGAAAAAAAAGAGACCAGAAAAAATAGAAAAGTAAAAATTAAAATATTTTGTAGACAAAAACAAACCATTCAGAGAAGAACGTGAATATAATGAGAGAAGGGGAGCGATATAAAGGAAATGTGAAAAACTTACAAATAAAAAAACTTAAAATATTATATAGGTATAAAGAGGTAGTACTGCTATTAAGGAATTTAAGTCTCAGAGGTTTTGAATTGAGTAATAGATTTGTGCATTAAGTGTGTACACAATGGGGATAAGGTCTAATAGTCAACTAAGGGATTATATGAGGATGGGCAGAACAACAATTAAGTCACATAAAGAAGAACAAAAGAGAAGAAAAGTTGAAAAGGATAAGAAAGCAACAAAAAAAGATCAGAAGTTCAGTAGAGCTAAACAAAAAATAAGAAAAATTTTTTTTTTAAAAAAGAAAGAAAAAAAAGAAAGAAAAATATACACACAAATGTAACCCTAAAATAAAAATTATAAGAGGAAAAAAGGTTACTAGAAACAATTTTTGTCAAAAAAGGTAAAAATTAAAAATTAAAAAAAGTTTTAGAAAATAATTTTTTGTATAAAAGGTACAAAAAAAAAGAAGAAAAAAGAAAGTTTTTTGATTTTTTGGGGAGGGTTGGGAAAAATACTGTATATTCCTTCTGTCCATAACCAGCCTCTTGTTGGATTCTCTGGTCTGCTTGTGGTCCTGTGGCTTGGTTACTTTCTTAAGTCAGTTTGTTTGAACAGGCACAAAAATGCTCTGCTTTACCCAGGATTTTGTGATCCTCCTCCTAGGTTAGTTCAATGGGAGGGAGATCTGCTTTGAGTATCACAAAAGAGGGAGATGGCTTTTTCCTCAAGTTTGGAGATGCTGTGATGAAGCTAGGATCTGGGTAGAGTTGAGGACTTTCAGCAAACAGTAGCTTTCCTGGGGTCTAGTTTGTGAGAAACTCACAGAGCCCAGCCTGGAGCCATTCTCAGGGTTTATGTTTAATGAATTTCAATTGATTGTCAAGGTTGCTAAATGGAGGGGCAGCCTCTGGCTCTGTTTACCCAGTGAAGAAAGCCACTCCTGGGGCTGGTGCTCGAGCTGGGTGACTTTTCCCTGGGTGAAGCTCAGTCTGGCAGGTCAGGTCAGGCTCATATGACCTGCTTAATTACTCTAGTTTTCTTCCAAGGCCTGTGTTGGAGCTAACATCTCTGCCGAGCTTTGTCAGTATCCAAGATGGAGATCTCCCATGCTGGGGGGGGAGGGGTGGCCTTCCCTCCTCTTCTCCCTGAGAAGGAGTGAGGACGTCAGGCTTCTACTCACACCGAGTCTTGGTTTCTGGGTTGTCTCTGGTCTGCAAACTGCAGGATGAAGATATCCGCCCCTTGTCAGTTCTTGATGGTGTTGAGTAGAATCCATTCATCCGCTGTGTCTGGCTCCTTCATCCTGGACTCTCTGTGATTCAGGTATTGCTGGTTCGTCCACTGCCACTACCGTTGCCACCCTGGCAGTAGCAGCTGATGGAAAGTGCTCAGATCTGTCTCCTTAGCTGGATTTTCCCTCTCTGGCCTAACTCTCTGTCCTGTGATTGCACACTTGGTGTGATTCTGTGGCTTAGGACTGTTCACTGGAACTCTAAAACTGCTTTCTATGGGAGAGCTTGTTTAGCCTCCAGCTTCTCCTCCGCCATCTTCCTGGAACCACTCCATATTATGATTCTTATTAATGATTTTGTATTTATTTTATTTTTACTTGATTCATTTATTTATTGTTCATTGTATTTAGTATTATTATACACATAATATTTTGTACATTTTGTATATCTATTGTAAAATTATACACAATAATTTAGGACATTGACTAATTTTTCATTAATACATTTTTATGTGTTGAAACATGATATATGATTTAATGGAAGCAGTTTTCAAAGGCTTCACAGGCTTAGAGTCTCTCCAATAAGAGCTTTGTCTTATTTATCTTTGGACACATCCTATAGGGATTTTTTAGATGATTTATACTCAGAACCCTTTTCTAGAGGATAGGGAAGTTGAAGGATAAACTTGCAAGGGTGGTGCTAGAAATGTGGTGTATTGGTAGAGAGCTCACTCAGCATGCATGAATGCCAGGGTTTGAATCACCAGTGCCACATACTCAGAAAAAGCCAGAAACTGTGCAGTGGCTCACGTGGTAGAACGCTAGACTTGAGAAAAAGAAGCTCAGAGACAGTTCCAAGGCCCTAAGATCAAGCCCTAGGACTGTCAAAAACTATAGGCCAGATGCCTATGGCTCACAATTGGAACCCTCGCTTTTCAGGAAACTAAGATTTGAAGACCACAGTTCAAAGACAGCCTAGGCAAGGAAAGCCTGTTAGACTCTTATCTCCAATGAACCAGAAAAACACCCCACTTGGCGATGTGAGTCAAGTGGTAGAATGTTCACCTTGAACTGAAGGGCTCAGGGACAATGCCCAGGCTTGAGTTTGAGACACGTAAATGGAAAAAAGTGAGGGTTAATCCAAGTACTTTTCTTATTTGCTAATTAGGAAAACATTCTATGTAAAATGAATGCTGGTGTACACCAGAATTGGAGTCAGAGCTCAAGGTTCAAATGTAGCATATCCATATGCTCAGCTCTAGCATTATAACCTTGTGTCCTACAGGGTTCTGAAAGGTCCATTGTTGAAAGACTCTCCAAGCCCCTTGCAGTTGACTTGTATTATCAATGTCATTATAGTTTTGAACCTAGCAGAGCACCAGTAGCTCACGCCTGTCACCCAAGCTCAGAAAGCTGAGGTCTGAGGATCACAGGGTAAAGCCAACTAGGGCTGGAAAATCTATGACACTTTGACTTCCACTTCTGAAAGGTCAGATGTTCAAGAGCTTCTTGTGTTTCCTTTGGTGATGATAAGTTACTTGCACTCTAAATATTCTTAGTGTTCTTGAGCTATAGAAGCATGAAAAAAACATTATTTACCCATCATGGGTTCAAATGAAATTCTCAGGATCCAAACCCTAGCTCTGTTTGCAGGAAGAACTCCAGTGAAATACTGTATTTGAAGGATAGAAAACAATTTCAAAAGCCAGGCTAGGTAAAGAGATCTAGGCCTGCAGAATGTGCGCACTCAACAGGGAAGCGAGCTGCAAAACCTCTTCATTCATTCCAGGCACAGCCAGCATGTGGGGGAAACCTGAAACATTTGTTAGAGTCACAGCAGGGTCAGCCTTTTCTCAGCCTCTTCAAACAATGACTAATTAACCTTCCTCCCTCAGGTGAAGGGAGCCTCAGGCTATCTTTAGGTTACCAATAGAGAGCCAGTTTAGTGGGGAAGAAAGGAGGAACAGAGCAGAAAACCCAGCTCTCTGGTCTTAGGGAGTGGGTTTTTGGCTCTCCATCTGTCAGATTTGAAAACGCTTCTTCTACCTCTGCCAGTATTTTCTCCTTCCTCCATTCTCCACATCATTAATGCAAGTCCCCAGTCCAAGGATAGGCAAGGCCTTTTCTCTTCTGTCGCCAAGCACTTGAGTTAGAACCTGGCTCTGCCCACTTGACTCTGGTGCCCTCGGTTGCCTGAGAAGTGGGAAAGGGACAGTCTTCCTGCTCTGTGGTTGTGTGAAGGCAATGCTGGTGGCCTGGCACACTGTACAAGACCTCATGACTGGGAATTATTCCCTTCTTTCCTCCTGACATCCAAGACCATATTCATCTCTCATCTTTCTATGTATCTATGTTTCCAGTATCTATCTATGTATCTATCTATGTATCTATCTATGTGTCTATCTATCTATCTATCTATCTATCTATCTATCTATCTATCTATCTATCTATCTATCTATCTATCTATCTATCTATCTATCTATCTATCTATCTATCTATCTATCTATCTATCTATCTATCTATCTATCTATCTATCTATCCTATCTATGTATCTATGTATCTATCTATGTATCTAGCTATGTATCTAGCTATGTATCTATCTATCTATCTATCCTATCTATCTATCTATGTATCTATCTATGTATCTATCTATGTATCTATCTATGTATCTATGTATCTATCTATCTATCTATCTCTATCTATCTATCTATCTATCTATCTATCTATCTATCTATCTATCTATCTATCTATCTATCTATCTATCTATCTGTCTGTCTGTCTGTCTGTCTGTCTGTCTGTCTGTCTGTCTGTCTGTCTGTCTGTCTGTCTGTCTATCTATCTATCTATCTATCTATCTATCTATCTATCTATCTATCTGCCTGCCTACCTACCTACCTACCTACATACATACATACATACCTACATACCTACCTAGCTATCTTTTTGCCTGTTCTTGGGTTGAACTCACGGCCTGGGCACTGTCTGTTACACTCTACAACTTGAGCCACAGCATCAATTCTAGCTTTTTATGTGGATGTGCTATTGAGGAATTGAACCCAGGGCTTCTTGCATGCTAGGCAAGCACTCTCTCACTACTCCACATTCCCAGCCCCCTCTTCTCTTTTTGTTTTTTTTTTTTCTTTTGTGAATTGTTTTTGGGTCTGGTCATAGGGCCTAAACTCTGGGCCTCGGCACTGTCCCTCAGCTCTTTAGCTCAAGGCTAGCGCTCTACCAGTTGAGCCACAGCACCACTTCCGGCATTTTTTTTCTTTTTGCTTATTTGGTTATGAGGAATCAATCCCAGGGGGCCTGGTACATGCAAGGCAAGTGCTCTACCACTGAGCCACCTTCACAGCCCCCCCCCTTATCTTTTTCTTAATGGTAGTTTTTACATAAGTATGCTACCATTTTACTTCTCCAAGTTTAATTTTCTGAATACTGGTTACTTCTGAGAAACCTGATATTTTCTTCCCCTGCCTGGTTTATGACTGTTCCTGCATTGGTCTCATAATAAAATGTAAATAAAGGCTGCTGTGTGTGACCTGCTTTTTCCAGATGGCTGCACAGATTTCTGTGTATGTCTTTTTGTTGCCAGTCCCAGACCATGGACGCAGGATCTGGGCACAGCCCATGAGCTATGTTTGGTTAAGGCTAGCCCTCTAACACTGGAGCCACATGGCTCTACTTCTGGCTTTGTTGGCACTAAAGTTGGACATGGGTCTCAAGGACTTTCTTGCCTAGAGTGACTTTGACAATGATCCTCCTATTACAGCCTTGTAAGTATCAAGGAGGACTGCTGAGAGCCACTGGTGCCTGCCTAATCATCGGTCTTGCTGTTCTTGGAAAGACCAATGAATTCCCTGTGCTCAGGTTAATGTGGTAGGAGCTGGAGCCCACAGTTGGAATCCTGGTCCTGCCACCTCCAAATGGCAGGAGATACTAAGAAATTCATTCATATGTGTAGAGAGCTGTGAGAGGCCACACCTGGAAGATGGCGCCTGCTTCTGCCCTCCGCCTTCCCGATGGCGAGTGCTCTCTGTGGTAAACAACTTCTTATATGGCTAAGGCAAAGAATCTGGCTTGCTTCCGCGCACCTGAACCTATTGGTGATTCCCACGTGGCGTATCAGGGTTGGCTACCCAGTGGGTACTTAAGGCTGTGGAGAATTCTCCCCGGGGTTGGGGTCAGATGATTGTTCAAAGGTCCTGAATAAACTGCAGAGAGAAGAGTTAGGTGTCGCGTCTTCCTTGGTGGTCAAGGCGGTCGTGACACACATGTATTTGAATACCAATGGAATGTGATGTATTTTATGATTGAATGGGCACTTCTTGAATGATTCTAGGATAAAATTAGTCCTCTTCTCACATTCCCCATTCCCTTCATGAGAATAATGCACAATGTAAGGAAATATGTTTTGGAGAAATAGGTTGATTTTAGACCAGTGTGTTACTCTATGTTGTATTTTGTTTTCTTTATATCCCTAAAAACTAAATTCTTACTTCATCATTTTACTTAAGCTTTATACTGATGGGTGACAAATAAAGATGTAAACATTTTTTAACAGTGGCTAAATTTAGGCTTAGTAATCTAGGTACAATGATACTCATACAGATAGGCCTCATCAGTCATGGGACCATGATATCAAAATGTTAACCAATGCTAACCTGTGTCATACTTATGAGATTTTGTGTATTGTAAACAATAGTTATTAGAATTTTTGTTATTAATATCATTTCATGGGACAGGAACTGAAGTGAGTCATTATACCCCGAACAAATTTTAAGGAAGCAGCCTAAATTAGTTACCAAGCTATACATCAGATATACAACATGTAACAGAAAGTTTTAAAAATGCAAGCTAACAGAAATAATTTATGAAAAAAATCAACATTTGCAATAAATATAGAATCATTATGACTGATTTTTCTTTTACTCCAGTTGCAATACTGCTTACATGATGACTTTTTGGATTATATGTTTAGTTAAGTCTTGATATTTAGTTGGAGAAATTCTGTTCTTTCATATATTCATTTGTCAAATTAAAGAGGAAATGAATTACATGCCAAAGTCAACATCCATAATAATGTTACAGATGTATCCTGTTACTTTGCCAAAGTTTCAAAACAGCTCGAGGAACTTGGGTCTTTTTTTTTTTTTTTTTGATCTATCTAAATGGGTATGCAATTTTGTCAGTATTAGAGAGATTATTTTCCAGAAACTGCTTCTTTATTTTCATGAGATTTTTAATTTCATTTATATCATGTGTTGATATTTTCCTTTAGATAAGCCACATTCAATCTTCTACAAAGTATAATTTGGAGTACTTTCAAATTATATACACTCATGTACACTGCTCAGATTCGGTTATTTGTATATTTTTTCTTCTTAAATAAGTAGGAATTAGTTCTCAATATGGATATTATTAGACTTATTCGTTGCATTTCTGAATTTTTTTAAGTATGTCATTATTTAGTTATTTTATTCTTTTAGATATGTGCAGGTCTCAATCCGCCTACAGTCACATTTGTTTTAAACAATTTGATCCATTCAATGGATTTGCTATGTTAGGTTCATTTTTATGAATTTAATTACAAATTAACACAACCGTATTTCTTAGACACAGTTATCTTTATGGCTGTACTCCAATGTATCATGTAATTGAGGTTTTAGTGCTTAAAAAAACTGGGCACATGTTTTTGTTCCTGGAGATATTCTACTTTGTTGGTTGTTTTTCCAGTTGTGGTGACTTAAACATATGTGTGCATTTTATTTCAATTGTTTTGTGTCTATATTTTGTTTCATATAAGGGAAAGTAAAAAAAAAAATCAGTGATTTAGAACGTTTCCAAATAGAATTCTCAAAGAGAGACTTGAAATTTTGTGACAACTGGGAATGGGCAGGTCTTCATAGTGGAGGGAGTAGCAGAATAAGAGAGTTATTTTGTGAAATGGTATGAATTCTTCCTCCTCTTGCCTCACTATTTCCAATAGTATTAATTCAAGGTCTTTAGTGTAAAGAAAATAATTTTGTCTGTATCAACTCTGAATTTTTGGTTCAATTGGGACACAGTACACATTCATATTTGATTTTAACTCTAAAATCTTCTTTCCTTCATTTAAAAAGCCCAGATATGAATTGATAATGCTAAAATAATATCTACTAATTTAACTCAAATGGTCCAAACTATTTTCACTTCAAACTATATGTAATATAGAGTGTAATAATAATTGTGAGTAATAGAGTATGTAATAATTGACTTTGGGGAAAGTCAATTACAGTGGATTTTTGTGAGATACTGAGTAATAGTAAAACATATTGGATTCTATTTAAAAATTCACAGTTACATATAAAAATAACTCATAGTTATAAACTAATGCTGAAAAAGTAAGATTATTTATTGGAAAAACAAAGAAGTTTTAATAAATTTTGTTTTTTTTAATTGTCTTGGATCTGCGCTTTAGTGGCTCATGCCTGTAATCCTAGCTACCCAAATGTCTGAGATCTGAGGATAGTGGTTCAAATCCAGCTTGGGCAGAAAAGTCTTTGAGACCCATATCTCCATTATATGTATTAAAAACTAAAAACGGCACAATGACTCAAGTGATACACTGGAAACCTTGAACTGAAGAGCTGAGGGACCATGCCAGGCCCAGATTTCAAGCCCCAAGACCGACAAAAAAAATTGACATGATTTTTACTTTATTATTTCATGATTTTTTTTAATTTTGAAACTACATACAGAAGGTTCACAATTACTTGACAAGGTAATGAGTAAATTTCTTATCAAGCATTGTTGTCTCCTCCTTTGTTTCTCCTTCCCATCTCCCCTTCTGCCCACCCAAAGCCACACCAAAGTTGGAAATTTCGTTTTTGGACATAACGTCTTCTGCATGTCATTGTTGCAATGGATCCACCTGTATCCCAATTTGTTTTTACCTTGCCCTCCCCAAATTATACCAACATCAAATACAGTGAAAACAAGGGTTATTCCATGGGGGACAAACATACAAATCAACAAAGAAATAATCTTATAAACATGCTAGAAACAATAGCAAGAAAGAAAAACCATTTGAGTCTGTATCTTGGTGTTCATTTCACTGAACATTAACCTGTCTGAAAGATTGCCTTTGTCTCAGACTTACGTTTCTTTGGGCCTGGCTTACTTCACTTAATATAATTTTTTCCAAGTCTTTCAGTTTCCTAACAAATGGGGCAATGTCATTCTTTCTGATGGCAGCATCGAATTCCATTGTGTATATATACCACATTTTCTTGATCCATTCATCTACTGATGGGCTTCTGGTTTGGTTCCATATCTTAGCTATGGTAAATAAAGGTGCAATAAACATAGTTGTGCTGGTAGCTTTAGTGTGGTCTTGTTTGTGAACATTTGGGTAAATGCCCCAAAGTGGAATTACTGTGACATCAGGGAGCTCTATGTAGAGTCTTTTGAGGAACCTCCATACTACTTTCCAAAGTTGTTGAATAACTTTGCATTCCCACCAACATCTTCTCCAGCTTCTCTTCTTATTAGTTAGATTATAGCCATTCTACGTGTGGTGAGGAGGTATGTCAGTGATTTTTAGATTTGCATTTCTTTTATGGCTAGGGAGCTTGAGCATTTCTTCATGTGTCTATTGGCTATCCTTCCTTCCTTCTCCTTCAGAGAAGTTTCCCTGTAAGTCTTTAGCCCACTTATTTATTGAGCAGTTGTTTCTTTGAGGATTTCTTGTTGGGGGATTTAATGTTTTGAGTTCCAGGTATATTTTAGATATGAGACCCATGTCTGTTGTATTTCTAGTGAAGATCTTCAACCAATCAGTGGCTTTCCTTTGAATTTTCTAGTTTTGCCCTTTGTCATGTTGTGTTTCTGGGTTGCTATTAAGAAAAATTCAGCCTGTTCCAAGGAGAGTTAGGATATCTCCTATTTTTCCTGTAATGTTTAGTTTTCTACAAATGATTAACCAATTTTGCCTGCACCATTTACTGAAGAGGCTGTCTTTCTTCCATTCTATTTTTTTAGCTCCCTTCTCAAAGATTAGGTGGCTATAGATCTGTGGGTTCATTTCTCGGATTTCAATTCTATTCCATTGGTCCTGAGGTCTCTTCTTATGCCACTAACAAGCTACTTTGATTACTATGGTTTTGTAGTAGAGTTTAAAATTTGGTATTGATATTCCTCCAGCACTGTTCTGTTAAGGATCATTTTTACTATAGGGCATCTTTTATTGTTTTATATAAATTTTTGGATTGCCTCTTCTATTTTCTTGACGAATGAATTTGGAATATTGATAGGTATCACATTGAATTTGTAAATAGCCTTGGGAAGTTTTGCCATTTTCACGATGTTGATCCTTCCAATTCAGGAGCATGAAAGGTTTTTCCACTTTCTAAATTCCGATTTGATTTCCTTTTTCAGGTTTTCATAGTTTTAATCATAAAGATCCTTCACTTCTTTGATTAAGTTAATTCTTAGGTATTTTATTTTTTGTGTGACTATTTCGAATGGAGTTGCTTTCCTGATTTCAGCCATGCTTTTCTAATTGTTGGCATACAGTACAAAATGTCATGTCAAAACCAGCTTTACAATGTCGGTGTGGAGGGGGGAGGGGGGTATAATTGGGTGGGGGGAAGGGGGTAAAATTGGGTGGGGGGAGGGGGGAGGCGGGGAAGGGAAGTGAAGGGTAAACAAAGGAGGAGGCTGCAATGCTTGGTAAGAAATGTATGCATTATCCTGCCCATGTAATTATAGCCCCTCTGTACAGTATGTTCTCAAATAAAATAAAATAAAATTAAAAAAAAAATAAAGAAAAGTCATTGTTTTTGAGAGTTAATTTTATACCCTGCTACTTTGCCAAAGTTTGAACCAGCATGAGTAATTTGGGAGTGGAGTCAGTGGAATTCTTTACATAGAAGATCATGTCATCTGCAAAGAGGGAGAGTTATACATCATCTTTCCCTATTTGGATCCCTTTTATGTATGCATTTTGTCTTATTGCTGTAGCTAGGTATTCTAATACTAAATTGAGAATTGGAGAGAGTGGACATCATTTTCTTGTCCTGAGTTAAGAGGAAATGGCTTTAGTTTTTCACCATTAAGTATAATCCTGGCTGTAGCTTTGCCACATACAGCCTTTATTATATTGAGGAATGTTCCCTGAATTCATAGTTTTTCCAGCGTCTTCATCATAAAGGGGTGTTGGATCTTGTCAAAAGCTTTTTCTGCATCTATTGAGATAACTATGTGGTTGTTTCAAACCGCTTGTATTTTTTCCTTGTACTTAGAATACTGACTCAAGCCCGGTGCCAGTGGCTCATATATATAATACTAGCTACTCAGGAGGCTTAGATCTGAGGATCACAGTTCAAAGCCAGCCTGGCCAGAAAAAGTCCATGAGACTCTTATCTCCAATAAACCAACAGAAAACCAGAAGTGGCACTATGACTAGCCTCGAGCTGAAGAGCTGAAGGACTATGCCCAAGCCCAGAGTTCAAGGCCCACGACCAAAACAACAACAACAAAAAGAATACTGGATCCAAAAGCAATAGTATTAAGCAGTCTTAAAGATAGGCTCAAGTCTAAAATTTAAGTATTATCTTAGATACCAACAGCCTTCTAGTCTAATGAGCCATGAGCCCTCAGAATGTTGACCAAATTTTTTAGTTTATTTACACAATTATAATAAGTAGATATTTGTATTTTCGCATCTATCTTTCTTTCATTTCACCACGGAATCTGTATATACCCTTTATGTCATACTTGAAAAGCAATACCAATGCCTTTGGAATATAATTCTTAATTGGTGTATATTAATTGTACGAAGAAATCTTATTGAAATACTTTACACACTCTCATATTGATCAAGGGCCTGATTAACCCGTTTCTGTCTTGCTCCATTCCCATTGCCCTTTATTTTTCAACTGTTTTCTGTGAATATTTTGTGGTATCTTCACACAAAGTCAAAAGGTATTAAAGTTCTGTTCACCCACCGTCATTGAAGATTATATAATGCTGAATATAAAAGCAAAAATCTAAATAAATGGAGACATATAATATTTGTGGGTTGGAGGATTCAATTGAGAAAAAATATAAATTGTCTCCTCCCCTTTTTTGGTCATTCATGGGGCTTGAAATCTTGGCCTGAGAATGGTCCCAATGCTCTTCAGCTCAAAAAGAGTGCTCTACCCATTGAGCAACTGTGTCACTTCTCTTCTGGTTTTCTGGTGGTGAGTTGCACATAAGAGTCTTATAGATATTCCTGTTCCAGCTGGTTTTGAACCGCAATCCTCAGATCTCAGCCTCCTATGAAGCTAGGATTACAAGCATGAGCCAACATTGCCCAGCTTCAATAAAAACACCTGAAAAGCACTCTTTAACTCACTGACAAAGGAAAATAAATATGGAATGTATTTCTCAGTCCAATATTAAACGGTAAATGTATAATTGTTATATTTGTAGAGGAAAGATTATGCGTCTCAATGGGTCTGTAGGATACGATTAGCTCCACATGAATATTATCAAGGAATATATAATAAGGCATAAAACTAAACATTTGTGGAATGACATTCTCTTTAATAAGTGGTGATAGGTTAGACAGTATTGTGGAGAATTAAAAAGTAAACATTGACTTAAACATAACAACTTATTCAAATATTAACTTGAAGCAGGATTAATACATGGCATATAAAACAAAAAGAGTGATGTAAATGTACAGCAAAGAAAGATGTCTTGACAATTTTGGAGAAGAAGCATTCTTAAATTTGGCATTAAAATCATAGACAAGGAAAACGATATAGTAGAACTCAATGAAAGTGTAAAAAAATTTGGTCTGTGAAAGCTCATATACAAGTAGTGAATAAAAGTTGGGAACAGGTGCCTCATGTATCTCATCCTAGCTACTTGGGAGGCTTTGATTTGAGTATTGCTGTTTGAAGCCAGCCCCCACAAAAAAGTCCCTGAGAGTCTTATCTCTAATTAATCAGCAAAAAAGCCAGAAGTGAGGTATGACTGAAATGGTAAATTGTTAACAAATTGCAACAAATCTCAGGGACCCTGAGTTCAAGCCCCAAGACCATACATGCATGTTAAAAAGTAATAGCAGTAATACTAATAGTGATGATGATGTTGATCATTATAATAATGATGAAGAAGTGTACCCATAGTCAAGGATATAATATTTGCAAATCCTATATCTGAAGAATGCCTCAAATCTAGATTCTACATAAAATTCTCAAAACCTAATTTTTAAAAGAACATCAATTAGAAACCAGCAAAATACATCTTGTGAAAAATAAGCACAAGGAAAACATCATCAATCATCAAATAAATGTATATTAAAACTAAAATGACATCATAAAACATGTATGAGAATTACTTCACATAATACAATAATGACCATACTGAATGCTATCTGGAAAATAGAGAAAATGGATCCTGGCAGAAATGTCAAATAGGAAAGCCACTTCTGAAAACAATTTTACAGTTTCCTAGAATATGAAATAAACAAATACCCACTGTATAGCACAGTAATTGACCTCTCCAGGCTTTGTCACATAGAAATAAAATGTAACATTCACCCAAAGGCCAAAACACAGAGGATTATAGAAGCATTATTTCCTCTAGTCAAAGAAATGGACATCAATTTAGGCCTTCTTCAGGTGAATAGGAAAGGAATTGTGCTACATTCTCTAATAACAGAACCAAAAGGCAACTCGAGTGAATACAATACAAGATTAAGGCATACAATAAATGGGAATAATTTACCATAGATTTGAAGGCAATCCTAAAAGTTTATTTACTGCATGATCTAGAAGTCAGAGAAAAAAATATATATTGGTTGCCAGGATGAAACAGGTTTGGGATGGGAGAAAGAGAAGTAGTGGGTTTAATTATAAAAGGGAAATACGAGTCAGACATATTTTTGGTAAATAAACGTATATGTAATTATTGTATATTCATATAGATTTGATAAAATTATATTGGAATTAATATGTGCACAAAATAATTAAAATAACTGGTCTGTATAAGGTACTTGTAACATATTAATGTCCTACTTGTAATATTATACTAGAAATATTTAAATAAATTGAAAAAAGTATTCAAGGGATTTATCTTATAACATCATAAAGATCCATACTAACCTCATATCTAGAAAATAGAAGTCAATACTGAATATTTATATTGACAAATAGTGTGGGTCCAAGCTTGAGATGAAATATACCTTGATAATTAGAAGGCAGAGATTTAGAAGACTGATATCAGGGCCAGTTTTGAAAAACAAAAATTCATGAGAAACTACAAAAACAAATAAAGCTAGATATAGTGTAATTTCCCTGTTTTCTCGCGTTTATGGAAGCCTTAGGTAAGCGATCATTGCTCAAGGTTGGCTTGGCCTGAAAAATAATTTTAAGTGGTTAGAGCCTTTGCAACAAAAATAAGTCTGTCTCATGCTTCCCTTTTATAATTAAACCCAAAAGCACTGGTTATTTTAATTATGTGATAGAGGAAAGTGGAAGTATATTTGTGTTAAGTGTGCAATTTTCAAATGCAAGTTTGAATCAACTTGATATAATGTAATTGTTAATCAATTTTAACAGTTAAATCAATAACTATTACACATTCCCACAGAAATATAATTGAAAATAAAAGAAATAATTGTTCTCCTTTTTCTTTTTGTTTAGGTCCAGTCGTGGGGCCTGAACTCTAGGCCTGGGCACTGTCCCTCAGCTCTTCAACTCAAGGCTAGCACTCTACAACTTGAGCTACAGTGCCACTTCCGGCTTTTTTATTTTGCTTATGTGGTTCTGAGGAATCGAACCCAGGGCCTTAGGCATGCAAGGCAAGCGCTCTACCACTGAGCCACCTTCCAAGCCTGCATAAGTGTTTTCTTAAAACAAGTAATAGAACCATTAATTTCTTGCAATTTACAAATCATGTTTTATATAACTTTAATTAGCAGACTTCTATGACTAAAAGTAAATCTATTAATTGTATACCACAAGAAGCAAGGCGATTATAGTTAAGAATAGATATGTCATCACAACCAGAAGAAAAGTTTTTGAGCATTCTTACTAAAAATAAATGTTACATGCAGAAATTAATAGATATGATTTAGCTTGATCATTACACAACATATAAATTAATGGGATTACCACTTAATACTTCATGAATATGTAAAAAATAATTATGTAGGTAGGCGCCAGTGGCTCATGCTTTTAACCCTAGCTACTATGGAGGCTGAGACTCATGGTTCAAAGCCAGCCTATGCAGGAATGTCCCTGATAATCTTATCACCAATGAGCCAAAAGAAAACTGGCAGTGGCTCAAGTAGTAGAGCACTAATCTTGAGCTGAAGAGCTGAGGGATTTCAAGCCTCACAACTGACAATAATTAATATAAACAGTTACAAATAAACAATATTTTGACATAAATGTTAAAATATATTCTAAAAATTTTCAAATCCTCACAAGATATACTAGTTTATATAAATATATAGAAGTGTGTTCTGGTTTTAGTTGTTATTGAATCAATTGTTCCAATCACACATTTCTCATTCAATTCATATTTGTAGGTTTATATACTTATATGACATAAATGTAATAAGTGATACATGATAGGCAGTGCTATTTTAGGAATCCCCCTTGGCATTCTAACATTAACCCTTCTACCCTAAAATTGATATGCCCTCCAACTTTGTAAAAGGTTTCATCTCATTGGAGCAGAAAAGTATAAGCCATAATCATTGTTTGGAACAACTGAAACATTTTACATGTATTACACTTAGTTTAAGAACCAAAACATTCAAGTCATTTTAACCATGTCAGAAATAGCAAAATGTCTTATGAGCTTTTCAGTCTATTAAAAGATGAAAATGTTTAGTTATACATCTATTTTTTTCTCCCTAACATCCCATATCTTAATCAGATTTTTTTGTGTGTAACCATGTGCTCCTTATTAGAAGACTGGAACAAAGGAAATAGTGAAGGAAAATACTTGAAAACAATTTAAAAAGCAATCACAGACACTCTTGTTTTCACCGGTTTCAATGAAAATATACATTAAAGTATGACGTTTTTGTTATCATTTAAAGAACAATAATTAAACTTTAATTAACAGTGAACTAGGGAACAGAAAACTGCTTAAAGACAGCTTGACTTTGAAAAATTCAACATAAGCATAATGGTTTTATCTTGTTTTTCGATGTAATTGCCAAAATAATAGAGAGCAATACCCAAAGGTAGGAAAACACCTAAGCTAAAGCAGTAAATCTTTGTCTATAAAATAATTGTGAGGGTCTGAGTATTTCAAAGTCAGGCTTGCAAAGAGGAAAAGTGTATTTGCTTTAGTGTGAACAATAAAAAATATAAAAATCCTTTATTAATGTTTTACATATCTTGACTAAGACTTCTTGTTTTGGAGAAGAAGAAAGGTATGAAAAAGTTCAAGACTGTTTGACTATTCCCCAAGGTAATTCTTAATTATCAGCTATAGCAATGGAAGTAGCCTTGGTTACTTTATTTTCATGCTTGTTTATATTTAGAAGCATTATTTGTTGCTGGGTTATAAGCTGCAAAACCTTGAGTATTAATAATGAATCATTTCCTAAGAGAGGAAAGTTGCTGTGTAACAGACTTAGCATAGTGGGGAAACTATTTTCTAGCTATATCACAATCTGTGGGTGTAGATTTTGTTTCCTGTTGTTCCCGGGGACCCATTTTTGTTATTTTCTTTTTCACCATCTCGTGATTCTATAACATCCTATTCCATCCTGGGATTGATGTATCTTTACTGGATTCTATAATTTCTGTTGGAAACTTAGGAAGGATGGAAAATTGAATTTCTGTTTCTATTTTACCTTATTTTTTATTACTTTAGAAATTGTAACTCAAAATGACAGAAATTATCTTTATAATATTAGGAGACAGATTTCATTTCCATATTCTTACCCTATCTTTCTACATAACTTTGGTACTTTGATCCTCAAATGTGAAAATAAAGATAGAGAGCTTGTTATTTAAATATTATGTAGAATTTGAAGACTTCATTAATGCAAGGCCCCCATTAGGATGTCCATCATACATGTGTACAAAGCCAGGGGCAACGTTTTCTTATTCTCAGAAAGTAGTATATATGGTGTCTCTGTGGTTGCTTTACTAAACCAAATCAGCTTTAACAAATTTCTACAAGTTAATTGACTTGAAAAATCTGTATTTATCATTTTACAGTTCTAAAGTACAGAAATCTAAAAGAAGTCTCACTAGATTAAAATCAAGGCACCTACAGAGCTAAAAGATTTTTTAGATGATTGTAGATGAAAAGGCATTTACTTCCTGTTCCATTTTCCAGAAATTCAGAATCTGGGTTGTTGTCATTTCCTTTATCTTCTAATGTAGCATCTTTACATCTTTCTGATGGTTCTTACCTAATCATGTCCCCTTTGAACTACAGCTGGGATTTTAAGTACTCATTTGAGTTACAATTTCCCCATCTGATAATTATTTAAATTTGTGCTCCTTGGGTAATGAAAGGTGATTATTTTACACACACACATATATATACATATATACATATATATGTATATATATACATATATATATACACATATATATTGCAAATCTACATTTGAGGGATTAGCCATTTGGGGACGACAGATATTTTTGGAAGGTATTTTACTGCTTACTACAATGAGTGTGCAGTATTCTTTCTACTGTAACCTCTTAGCTGTTCATTAATATTGAACAACATATTTCTTCAATGAAATATAACTAGAAACAATTAGTTCCTGAAAGCTATTAATCCTGATTAAAACATTGTCATGTACTAGACATCCTAAATGCCAAAGAGCAGTTCCTGAAGCAGTTCTGGCACTATAACTTTTTACACATTCTGCTTACAATCTTCTCTTTTCAAGAGCAGTTGATTGTTATTATTTTGGAATTATGCTTAATATTTATTTGACTGCTATTCTTAAAGAATGCACCAATCAATACTGATTCTTTTTTCATAACTTATTGTGTCTAATCTATTTCTGAAACACAGCTATTTGAATTATATGAACTGCTTATTGAATTTGAATCAGTGTGGAGAGGAAAGAAAAAAGATATCTCTGTGGGTATATCATGTTAAAAATGTACCTACAAGCTATTTATCTTAAAATTACCTACTTTTCATTATGTTTAGATTCTGATAAAATTTAGCCTTTCAACTCACACAGTGTTAATGCAGTTTTATTTCAGGCCTCCCCAAAGCAAACAACAAACTACTATTTATTTAAAATTTATTTCTTTTAAATTTCAAAACTATTATTCATTAAACAAACGCTTTTTTAAAAAAAGTTAGCCAAGGCAAATGGTTTATTAGATATTTAGAGTCATGTTCAGATTCTATGATGGAAGCCAGAAAGAGAAAATATATCATGTTTTTATTCATCGTTGAGCCACTCTGTTTTATTCACCTATTCCTGAAACAATGAAATTCTTCATTTGAAGCGTTTTGATATCCAAAATGTATCATTCTTCCTTTATTAATAGGAGAATTTGGACAAAGGATGAGAATTCATACTAGAAAAAGGAGAAGAGGAAAAGAGAAGGATAAATCTAGATATTTTGTTCTTCCTCATCTCATTAATTAGGTCTGGAGTGATTAAAACTATCTAGATAAAAAGATAACCTCACAAGTGATCACATAGAGAATATGTATTTATAAAAAATTGTAATAATTTCCAACAGGAAATGTTATCTATTGGTTTAGTTCTTGTTTAATATTTATTAAATTCTGGTGGGCAATGATCAACTATCATAAAGGTAAACAATAATGGTAAGAAATAAACATCTTAAGAAATTAACATCTTAATGTCATATTCTAATATTAGCTTAATTCTTCTTGTTGTTATATGTATAAGGTTGTATTTGAATTTTGTCTCAATTTCACATACTATATTCTTCCAGTATATAAGTTGAAAGGAGACATTCTGGACATATGCTATTTTTGTAGCTAAGTGAAAACAAGTCAGCTGTTAGACACAGACAGACATAAATCTTCCCCTAGAAATAGACTTTGACCACATCTGGTTCCTTTTTGTAAGATGAGGTAAGTCACATGACCCATCTTTACATTGCAGAGTAGAGGTAAATCTAACCTAAAAGAAGCTGATGCAGGACATAAATAATATGCCCAGATATGCAACACTTGAGATAAAGAGGAAAAAAAGAGAACTATAGTACAATCAATCATACTTGCTATCACAAGGCTCTGTAGGAATGAAGCTATTATGTACCTTTGTTTCTAAAAGTACTGAGATCTTCAAATCATGTCTTTTATGCTTGGATGTTACAAGAATTAGAGAACATTTTGATACTGAGACAGCATAAAATCTCAAAGAAAGCTGGAGTAAGCATTTCAGTTCTACCTTTTTTTCTCATGGACAAGAAACCATTTTATAGACAATACTTTATACTTTCTTACCTAGTATTTTTTCCAGAAATGGCTTTTGATAATATATGTGACTATCCACCAGAATAAATTTCTTTATTTACCTGCATCTTGTGCAGACAGTATAGTCAATTATATGTAAGTGGGAGTTCATCAGTAGCAGTTTTTAAAAATGCAAAAAATGTGGACAGGGAGTCAATATACATATTTTTCCACCATCACTTTCCACATCCTCCTTCTTCCTTCCTAGGAAACACTCCCTATCAACAAAAGGTTTAGATATATGGCTCTTAACCTTGAAAATGGAAGCAGAATGCTATGGATGTCAGAGATGACGGTTAATAGTGTTTTACATAATAATGTCACATGCAACAGCGGGTCTTAACACTAATTCCTTAGAGATGTGATTGGAATGTCAGCCTTACTTGACTTGTATTGTTTTCCAATTCCTTTTCTACCACCTGGCCTAAATTAAAATACATAACCCAGCATTTAAAATCAACAGGATCTGTTGAATTCATGGATCCAGAATTTTATGGCTTCACATTCATATCTCAAAATTTTATCACTATGACTTTCACCAAAACACTGTCCTTATTGAACTTGTCTATGTCCTTTTACTTTTCAAATCCAAATAGCCTATTTCCTTCAATATATTCCTGCAAATTCTTTCCTTGCTTTACCTCTGTAAACCTGTGTGTATTACTTTTTGGTTTCCTTATTTATCTCTTTCTTCCAATCTTGTCCACACTGGTGCTCACATTGCTCACACTTGTGTCAGAATTTTCCTTTTCCTCCTCCCTTTAATAGTGCCCGCTGATTTTATTATCCTTTTTCATATTCATGGTCGTGGATATTTTGATGATGTGTAAACAGACCTATCGTTGCATCTTTTTAACATAAACTTTAGAACTATCTGAGAGTTTTTTCCTCTAAATCCATCATTTCCACCTGTAGTCCTTATCACCAAGAAGGTAACTAACACAGCTGCCAGCCAGAGATGTGGTTGCACTTCAGATTTCTTCTTACCTTTCTACTCCCTCCCATTAGATAAGATGAATGATCAAGATTTTCTCAGTTTCTGTCACTAATACAATTTCTATGTACTTCTTTTTGTGCGCCTGACACCAGCCTGTTTCGAGTACTCATCACTGGTCACCTAGTCCTTTTTCATAGTCTTTTTCATAGTCTTTTTCATATTGGTCCTCTCCATCACCAAATTGCTCTCCTTTTAATCACACAGAGTGAAGAGCCCAGATACGAATTCTAGTATCATTATTTGTTCCCTACAGTGACTGTTGGTCTTACATTTCTCATCTGTAAATGGATGTAATCTACCAGAAATATTGAAGAATATTTGTTGACTTCTGGAGAAAGAAAAAGAAAAGTGAAGAGTCCTTAATTTTCCACCTTAGCTTACAAATAAGGAAAGAGTCAAATTCAGTTTGATGGTATAAAGTCACAAAGTTTTTCATGCAGAAATAAAACTAAATTTTAACTTCAGGCTCTACAGATTGTGTCCTTTTATGGTATCTATAGATATGTAAGTGGTATTATATAATTTGTATCATGTCTTTACAGCTGTACTGAAGAACAGACTCTTAACAAATTATTGGAAACATTGGTTATTGAATACTACCTGTAAGAGAGTGTTATTTGAACTAATCACACAAAGTTGAAAACTATATCTTAGTCCATCAAAATATGGAAATAAATTATTTTAGTTATAAGAAAACAATACCATCAAGAAAATTGAGTATACATTAGAGAGACTGCAGGAATAATATTAGGGTTTTTACTGTCTCTACCTGTTTATGCAATTTTATGTCTTGGTATTGAAACTCTCCTCTTGTTATTCTTGTTGTATGTAATCCAATGCTGTTTATAACTATGTGTTCAATGTGAGAAGTCTAGCTTCAAAGATGTCTAAAGTTTTTTCCTTTTCAATCACAACATTGTAATTATCAGGCTACACTGTGGTCATCATCATCATCTTCATCAAAATTATTATTAGCATCATAATTGCTAATTATTGAAAGTCAGATATGTGTCTATGATTTTGCTATTATTTTTCTTTTGATTAATAATTTTAATGTTACCACTGTGTATGCATCCATATTAAAATTTTTAACAAGTAAAGAAACACAAAAATCTAAATCATATCAGGTAGCTTGACTATGTGCTTATAACAAATTATGGAATAGCTTTTGAAGCATTGCCAATTCCTAACCATTATGAATTAACTTCTTCTCTTCCCCTCACTACACAAAAATATTTAAGAGTTTGGACAGAACTTTTTCAAGAAATATACTGTAAATATTACTACAATATCATGTCTATATATAAAATTCCCTTGAAAGTAAGAAGCTCAACTTTCTATTGAAATATTAGTTATTTTATTCTAGGAAACTTTTACAAAAATAGACTATATATCTTATCTTTGAAATGTAAAAGGTCAAAATAGTAGCAAAATATTTTAGAGGGAATCTGTACTCAGAAATATATATATATATATATATATATATATATATATATATATAAATGTAATGTATAGAATTACATACATTTTTAGAGATTGTTTGACATCAGAAATACATACATATATCTAAATTGAGGTGTAGAATGATGTACATTATAGTGAAACAAAGATCTTAAAACAATTAAAATTAAAAAATACATCAAACCAATGCCAGTGACTCACTCTTATAATTCGAGCTATTCTGGGTAATGAGATCTTAGAATTGTGATTGAAATTATCCTAGACAGAAAAGTACTTGTTATATTCTTATCTCCAATTAACCACTAAAAACAGGAATCAGCTCTGTGCCTCAAGTTGTAGATTGCTATCCTTGAGAATAAAAAGGCTTAGGGACAATGCCCAGTCCTTGCAAACAACAACAACAACAACAAAATGTATCATATTAATTTCACAAAAGCATCTTTTAACTGCTGTGAACATTTCTTAGAAACATGAATACATGCCCCTGGAAAATGTTAAGTAAAAAGTATAAAATATTACATCTGTGTTAAAGGCGTGACTATGTAGATTGTTTAAGATATTTAGGTAATGATTAGGAATTAAGAATAATGATAGGTAGGTAATATATTGGGACTGGTTTCTTATTCTATTTTACGATAGTAATAGAAGATATGTATAATGATTACATAAAATTACTCTTGCTTCGTGTTTGTATTATAATAAATGATAAACATTTTTAAATGTTTCCAAAGGAAAAGAGTATCAATTCTTACGTAATCTCAAAACAATTGAGAACATTATTCCAAGGCTGGTTTGCTCTAAGACTATATTTCTTTTCTTATTCTAGTTTTCATATGTTCATAAAAATTAAAAATTCCAAAAATTCAATGGATGTTGGCATTCAGGAACATCTTCATAGATACAAATATTGGAGTCCCGTAAGTGGAATTGTTTTATTTCAATTGTTATTTTCACAAATAAATCAAGACTATTGTGTATTTTGTTTCTTTTCACTGCTATTGGCTCTTATCTTGAGAATACTTTTTTTCCCTAGCATAGTAGAGAAAAACAATTGGATTGACCGAGTACCATATGGCTTTCATAAAATGCAGTTGCATAGATTTGTGTCTTCTGTCATTTGCCAAAAGTTTTCCAGAAAATGTTATCAATTATTTATAAGTGATGCATGATTCCTAGGTATTCCAGTTATCACATACACTTTGTGATTGAGTTATCTCTGAATAAACTCAAAATAAACAGACAAAAAACCTTAAAATGAACAGAAATCATATCTTTGCAGTTTATGAAGTTTTTAAGCCACCACCGACAACATATTTTTAGGTAATCTGCATTTTGTGTGAACTATTTTTAAGAATAGTTTTTTTACTGACAGTAATTCACTTGCAATATATTATCTCCTTTTATTGTATACATTTTAGTGCTTTGGAAGTGAATCGTATAATCATAGGTTTTCCAAGCTTAATTTTCACAAACTTACATTTCTTCAAATAGAAATGCTGTCATTTTAGAACAGACATTAAAATAGGTATAAAATTCAGTTACGGCAATTTGTCCAACATACATTCTCTATAGTGTGTCTTTTCAAAATTTGTTTTTGGGGATTATTTCCAGGGTCTCAAACATAGTATTGAAGTGCAAACAAGTTTTTTTTTTACTTCTCTTTAATCCATACATACAAGTGTAATGGATAGAAACTATACAATTCTCTTTGACCTTTTGAAAACTTGCTTGCTTTAATGATTGCAGTATTATACAAATTGATTTTCTATATGGAGTATATCAATTTCTCCACAACTACATTCCTATATTTTGTGTCATATTTTTATATTATGGTCTTACTAGTGAGTTTTCTTTTTATTTATTCTTGGATAATAAAGAGGAGCTTATTTCATATGCTCCTACTATTTACATATGTTCTTTAAAGAAATATCCTATTCAGGAAAAAAGTTATATAGAATTAGAAGATATAAAAATACTTGACTCAGAATCATCGTAGCATTAGCATTGTAGCATTAACAAATATGTTCCCTCAATCTGTTAGATATATTTTCACTTTTTTATGTTGTCTTCTGAATTATGAAAGGTTATCAGTTGATGTTTTCCAGTTTATTCTTGCTTTTCTTTACCTACTAATGCTTTCCATGTCATTTTTTAGAAACTTTTACTGATCCAACATCATTAATTTTTACATTTATGTTTTATAGGATTTTAGATCTCACATTATGAAAATAATTTCTCATTTTAAATTTTTTATATGAGGATTGAGGTAGTAGTTTAAGATCTTTTTTTAAATCTAGGGAAGCAATAGTGCCAATAAACTCATTTAAGATTCTATTTTTATTTCATAAAGTCATGGCATCCTTTTCAAAATCTATTGACCATAAAACTGAGAATTTTTTTTATTTTGAAAATACTGTACAGAGGGGTTACAATTACACAACAGTATTAACCAAAGCATGCTATTTGCAGAGGAGTATTTAAAACGTGTAATTTCCTATAAAATTTTACTTTTAATCCAACAAAATGAGTACCAGGAATCTATCACTTGGAAAATGTGAGCAAAAGTCAAAGAGAAGGAATGAAGAGTTATGGTGGAAGAGAGTGAAGGCATAATATTCAATGCAAATAGTATGAAAGTAGAAAAAATGAAAGTGGGGTAAGATTTGGAAGGGTGTGGGAAAGTTATGTAAAGATCCATTGTACTTATAAACTGATTTGTGGAATGGAAATTCTTTTGAACAACTATTTGATAAAAATATAAGTAAAAACAATGGAGACATCTGATCTTAAACTGCATTCTCTTAAACCATGAGTCAACATAGTAGTTTCCTCTCCAGAAATTTTCTTTGCAGGTATTTTCCTCATAATGTCAGAAAACTGAGCAATGCAATGTATATCAATACATCACATTGCATATTCAAAATAGACACAATATAAATATCACAGTAAAAATGTTAGAATTCATCACATGATAAAATAACAAGTAGAAAGTGTAATAAGAAGACCCCTTCTCAGGCAGGCAAGCCCACCTAGTCATCCGGAGTGACAGAGCCCACCGCAACAAAGTTGTTATTAAAGAAGCAACTTTATTGAGCAGGTTCCTACACTGACCGGCCAGGGCCGCAGCATAGGCTCGGGAGCTGATACTGTGACTCCGAGCAGCCAACATACTTAGGATTTTAAAGGCAAAATTCACAAGGTTGTGCCTGGTCATGCACAGGTGACCAATGGGATTATAACTGTAACACACACAAAGGATTGTATGGTCATACCAGACCACACACAGGTAGCCAATAGGTGGAGTCACCAGTATGAGCCAGATTACAACCCATCTGTTTAATCGGTCAGTATTTAACAGAACAATGAAAGTGGGTTAAGTTGTAAAGGGGAGGGGACCTAGAGGCATTCTTTCCATTCCAAGAACTGGGTTGGTTGGAGCCAAGGTCGAGTTAACCTTGTTTAGAGTTTTTTTTTTTCCCCCCTAAAATCCCTAAAACAAAGGCAAAGCCTGGAAAGAAGCTGAACTCGATAGTGTCTCCTCTCAGGGCCTACTTCAGAAATTATCAAATGCTGATTGATTGTTTTTCCAAGTACTTTACCTATGGTATGTAACTTTATCCTCACAATAATCCCATAAAGTGGAACTACTTGCATTTTTAATTCTCAGATGATGTTATTGTGGTTGGAATTACTAGTACAACATTATACACATGGTAAGTGTTAGCCTGAGGTCCATCTCATACTGTATCAAATAACCTCATTCTATTTTGTGACTAAAATACCAGAACTTAGTCTACTAATTCTCAGAAAATTTCCCAGAATTACTGTGTACACTCTAATAATATTTTGACTTTGTCTTTAACCTTATTTTTTAGAAAATAGGTAGCTATAATATGAAAACTCTCAGTTCATATTCAATTTATACCTCCCTGGTGAAAGGAACTGCTAAAGTGTAACATTTTTGATTTCTAGCTCAAAATAGTAGAAATCATATTCTGTCCCATGACTCAACACTGCATTGCCTAGTGGACCCTATCTCTGTTTATCACAGTCTTACTGAAAGAAATGTTCTGCCCAATTCTTGATGGAAACAGACTGCATGTCTTATGGACTAATCATTTCCACATTGTAGCTCACCTAGGTTGTTTACCATTAGAAGTATTTTGATTGCTTTTTATACCCAACATTCTGTACAACTTTAAAATGTTATTAAAGCAAGACTGATTTAAAAACCCCCTTTGAGAGGCTGGGAAGGTGGCTCAGTGGTAGAGCGCTTGACTTTCATGCATGAGGCCCTGGGTTTCATTCCTCAGCACCATATAAGAAAAAAGAAAAAAGCCAGATGTGGTGCTGTGGCTCAACTGGTAGAACACTAGCCTTGAGCTGAAGAGCTGAGGGTCAGCGCCCAGGCCCAGAGTTCAGGCCCCACGACTGGACACACAGACACAAAAAAAAAGAAAGTTAAAAAAATCAACTTTGATCCCAGATAAATATTTTACCTTTTATATACTCCAAAATGCACTCTGAACTACCATTAATGTTAAGAACGCGAGGTTAAAAATCATAGACACCAAGATAAAAGAATGAATTAAAGACACACCAACTTGTGAATACAATTGGTTTAAAAAGTCATCAATACTACTACATTTAAAAAAAATTTCCTATGATACTGAAGATTCAATCGTAAACTAATACTTGAAAATAAATCGTTTTCTTGGGAGTAGGACACAAAGCTCAAGATTAATCCTTATCATTTTAAAAGACCTTTATTTATACTACAAATTCACTTGCCTAACTACAAAGATTCGAAAAATAACTGAAGTACAGAGACACAAAGGAAATAATTTAACTGCATCATCTACATTCAAAGGACTGTTTTAATAGAAAACCAAGTTAAACTAATAATTAATTAGCTTACCAAATTCACTTAAATTATTTTATTCTATTTCATTTAGTTTCATAAAAACTGGATTTTCATAAAATGATGCATAAAAAAGCCTATATATCCACTTAGATTTTCAGATCTTAAGAATATTTATATCAGAACTGTCTTTAGCTCTATACTCAATGAACTGAAATAATACTAAAATATTTAAAGGGTTTTCAGAAATTGCAAGACTCCCTCTGGGATGTTATTTATATTGGAAAAGATAGTTGAAAAGCCTTATTTCTTAACATGCGATAGTTATTCCCACAAAAGAGCCATTAGTGAAGTTCCCTTTGCATGTACAAAACAACTTCAAATACATCCACTATCTGGGGATGACTCATGCTTTTTGTTTGTTTTTGAAAGGAATATCTAACAAGCATATCAACAATACCGATTTTCAGTCATTATTATGGGATATTCAGACTTAGTAAATATGGGGTTGATGACCTCTTAGTGTGAATAGATATGATCTTACAAAGAACGTTATTTTCAACTTGAAGCCAGAAAGAGTTTATCCAGCTTGTGTTTCATGGGAATAACCAGAGAGTAATAGGTCTTTTGTCCAGTTGATCAAACTCAATCCATGAGTGTATCTTAAAAGTATAAACAATTTCAGAGGTCAAATACATATTTTGTACTGACAGTCATCTTACAGCAATAACTACCTACATATGTGTGAATATTCTCATCCAAAATATAATAAGAGCTGAAAGTGGTCTCTTATCTAACTTAATATTGTAAATGCTTTGATTCTGATGCTGGTATTATTGAAAGACCCTAGTCCCCTAGGATACTTTCGTCAACGGGAGGGCGTCCCAGAAAACTCAGACTCCAGGCCGGGAGATGCAATAAGCAAGAGGAGTTTATTTGACGTTTGTGCAAATGGACTCTCTGTCCCGAGCAGACAGGGAGCTCCGAGCAGCGGTTACAAGCCTTTTTAAAGGCAAAAACCACAAGATTAATGCATAACACAAAGCATCCCATGATTGGTCCATTTAAAGGTCATCATATACACCAACAATCACGTTGCCACGCGGGAAATTTTGTAACATTCTTTGTAAAATGATTGGCGCGGGGGACACAAAGGGGGTGGTTACTTTGGACAATAAGGGTTAGGGAAGTTCCACATAGTTACAGACTTGTGATTGGTTGACCTTTGGCCCAGTTTGTGGTCTGGCCAGGTGGTCATTGTCAAGGTTTGTCCCAGGGATGGCTTAATTAATTTGGAACTGAAGAACATGTGCTATCTATAACCGCTGTCCTTGTCCTGGGTAGGCTGATATCCGGACATCTGGGCCGGCCAATACTTGAGTTACTGCCAATTTTATCTCCCAGGCCAAAGGGGGTCTGAATGCAAGCATATTTATAGAAGCAAAGTCAGCAATTAGCAAGTTAATAATGGTAATGGTGAAGTGAGGTTCCTAATTTTTAACTCTTCATTATTTGACAAATAAAATGTACAGAAGGGTTGTCCAACTGAAATGACATGACAGAACACTGATAAATAAAAACATTGCAAAACAATTAGCTCTTTTCAGCATCACCCTGTCCACATTGGCAAGCAACATTGCACATATATACACATACACACATGTGCACACATGTACACACATATACATGCATGTTAAATTCAGGGTTTATTGTACAAAAAAGTTCAAATAAAATACTAATGACTAGTACAAATGATAATTTGCCTTACTACAAAATAATACACATTCCAGTGGCCACGTGTGAACACTTAATTTATTTGTAATTAATTAGCTAATTAATTAAGTCATTTGTTTGGTGCTAATACTAGGGCTTGAACTCAGGTCCTGACACTGTCCAAGGATTTGTTATTTTTTTGTTTTAGTTTTGTCAAGGCTAGCATTTTACTGCTTGTACCACAATGCCAGTTCTAGCTTTTGTTGGTTTCTTTCAAATCAGAATCTAATGGAATTTTTTTTTGTTTGTTTGTTTGGTCTGGTTTCAAACTACAATTCTCAGACTTCGTCTTTCTGATTAGCTAGGATTAATGACATGAGCCATCAGTGTGGCTTCTACTTTTTCCTCTATACTTATCTAATACATATACTTAGATAGTAATTTAAAACTGAAGGTATAGAAGCAGGATATACAGTGATGAAATTGTCCTGTCAGAACTTCAAGTGAATAATTTAAATTTCTTGTAAAGACCATAAACTGAAAGATTAAAAATTAAAGTTACATTTTACAATTGCTAACTGCTGGTTTTGCTTCCGTAAACTTGCTTGTGCTAGCACTGACCCTTCCCCTCCCTGGAGATAAATAAAAAGTTTTGGAGTCTAGATGTTGGCCCTGGGACAAGCTCTGTAGTTGTAAATAAAGAACTAACAAGTAAATTCCCCAGGTGGCCAAATGGGACCCAAGATAAGGAACAAAGATTATGTTCCTCTGCATTCCTGTGTAAAAATTCTTGGTTTAGAGGGCTCAAGATAAGGACCATCTGGTGAGCCCAGCAAACTAGGCTAAATGTTAATCAATCATAAGTCTGTAACTCTGTAAACTCCCTAACCCTTATCTCCCAGAGTGACTACGTCTGTTTGATCATCCCCGCCAATTGTTTTATTACAAAGAGTGTTCTAAACTTCCCTGTGTAGTAAACTGAGCAAATCCTGGGGAGCCTGGGGTCTTATGCTAATCCTGTGGCTTTTGTCTTTAAAAGTGCCTGTAACCTCTGCTCGGGGCTTCCTGTCTGCCTTTGACAGAGAGCCCATTTGTGCAAATGTCAAATAAACTCCTCTTGCTTATTGCAACTGCTGGCTTGGAGTCTTGGTTCTTGGGGTGCCCTCCCATTGAAGAAAGCATCCCAGTGGGTCTGGGGTCTTTCAAAACAAAAAATATGATGATATAATATAAGAGAACTCACTATTTATTGGACATAAGAGCTTTGAGAGCTTTCTAATAGATCCATTATTTATTGGTACCCAACATTAGAAAAAATGTATAATGCAGTAGTAAAATAGAAGTCTTTTGCATGACTACTTACATTCCTTGTTTTTTTTAAAGACACTTGTTTTTATCTAAAAAAGTAGGCCTGTCTTTTGTCTTCATGTGGTTTCAATGATTGAAGGTACTTACTGAGAAGTCAAAATGTGTTAGTATTCCTTTGTTATCAATTAAATCTCACTTTTTCTTCTTGGAGATTATAATCATCAAATCAATAGTTGAGAATCAGCAAGCAATTGTTCAGAATCATGCTTCCAGTGCAAGTGGATCAACAGTAAGTAATCCTCGATGTCATTTTCCACAAAGTTTTGTCACAGATAAAATTGGCCTGCCTTCTCTTGTTGCATTCCTAGACTGGACCTATTCCTTCAATGTACACGAAAAGTGTGATTCAACTAACTTCATTCAGATCTATTTCTAGAATTATCAAGGATTTAGATTCTTGTCTACAATTTGATTAAAGCTATGTCTTTTTATGGAGGCTGCTAAAAATTTATTTAACAATTTCAAGTAAATACACAAAGTCTATTTCCATCTTTTTTAAAACATAAAATTCTGCTTGCTCTATAAATTGATCGGAGGCATGCATTGCACATCTGTCTTTCTCTTCCTCTCTCTCTTTCATGTTTCTCATAGATACTATGATTGCTCCATAATTATCCTAATTTATTTTGCTTTTATATTTTTGGTTGCATCATTTCACTTTCTGCTCTGCCATTTCCATATAGAAGGTATTATTTCATATTTTCTCATTCCTAGAATCAGCTGTACATGAAGACACCACTGTTCCTTATTTTCAGTCTGTATCTTTGAATACAGAGGAACATATTTCCTCTGCTCTCCATCAATTCCCTACTCTCCAGTTAGAATAATTTCGAATAGTAAAAATGGAAAAATGGAAAATAAATCATGTTGAAAAAACAGATGCATAAAATTCACCAGATTTTTCTGAACAGTTCAACTAATATGAACTATTAGGGAAATACATGGACACCTCATTCCCACTTTCACTCAAAGGCTCTGGTTAGGCAATTCTGATGAAGACGAGGAACACGATGAAAAAAATGAGGAATGGTATCAATTGCAAGAAGAAAATGGAGAAGTATCCATGCAAATTTCTTCTTTGGGCTGCTGAAAATAATCGGCCTACTACAGTGAGGAGACTACTTTCCAAAAAGGCCACTCATGTGAATACTAGGGATGACGATGAGTATACCCATCTTCATCAGGAAGCCTACATTGGACACTTAGACACTGTCCATGAGTTGGTGGCTCATGCGGCAGATATTCATGCAATAACTGTAGATGGCTGGACAACCCTGCACAGTGCTTATAAGTGGAATAATACTAGAGTGGCTTTTTTCTTACTTCATCATGATGCAGATACCAATTCCCAAAGTAAAGACCTCTTGACCCCTTTGCATCTTGTTGCTGGGAATAGAGATAGCAAAGACATATTGAATCTCCTTCTGTTGAACGATTATGTCAAATCAGGTCTTAAGAACAACTTGGAAGAAACTGCATTTGATATTGCCAAAAGGAAAAGTATGTATCACTTCCTCTTTGAAGTTTTGGAAGGCTGAACACATTGTTCACCTTAGTCATAATGGTTCAGTTAAGTTTCATAATTTTCAAAAATACCATTGCATTCTTTGTTTCCATACAAACTATTTTCACAATCCAAATAACAACAGTATCTTACTGTAACAATTCATGGATTCCATGAAGTCTTCAAAGTGAATTGCCTGACTTTGATGTCAAAATGTATTCAAGATTTATTTGTATACATCTATAATGATTTCCGGAGGGTTTTGCTTTTTTGTTGTGATTAAGTGGTTACATAATTTCCCAAATTTCACAGTATTGTGTGATAGTGATGCTCAGTTAAAGTCACAAACACATTCTAACTTTCATGGAGCAAATAGTCTATCATGATCTATAACAATTATGAGTTCAATGAGCTTTGTGATACAGTTATTTCTTCCACATTGATTGGTAACTACATTTCTTTTGTTTTGCAAACATCAGCTGTTCCCTCTTTCCACTTGTTCCCTCCCTCCCATCGCTGCTGTTGAGTTGCTTAGTTCATTTTGGTCACTGTCCAGTGCAGCTGATGGGTCCCGCTGTTATATGTTTTTTCCTGATTTCCTCTAGTTCTGGGTCTTCTTCCTGGTTCCCCTCTGGTGTACACATTTATACCATCCATGTGATCAGCAGCATGAGGTTATTTAGTAGTGGTTAGAACAGATGAGTGGAAGTTCTTTGTTTCTTAAGTCCTGTTAATTTTGTCATATCACCTAACATTTTGGATTTAACATCCACTTATCAGGGAGAGCATGTACAGTTTGTCTCTTGCTCTTGGCTTACCTCACTCAACATGATTTCTTCTAGCTCCATGCATTTCCCTGCAAATGTCATTATTTTGTCATTTTCAATGGCGACATAATATTCCATTGTGTACAGATACCACAATTTTTGGATCCATTCATCTGTGGTGGGACATCTGGGTTGTTTCCATAACCTAGCTTTTGTGAAGAGTGCGGCAATAAACATGGAAGTGCATGTGTCCTTGTATACTGGTTCCTGTTGTTCAGGATAGATGCCTAGAAGTGGTATGACTGGGTCATAAGGGAGGTCAAAATTTAGCTTTCTGAGGACCCTCCAGAATGCTTTTCAAAGTGGTTGTATAAGTGTACATTCCCACCAGCAGTGTAATAGGGTTCCTCTTTCTCCACATCCCCTCCAGCATTTGTCGTTGGCTGACTTGAGGATTTGGGACATTATGATTGGGGTAAGGTGGTATCTCATACTTGTCTTTAATTACATTTCCTTCACAACCAGGGATGGTCAACATTTCCTCATGTGTTTCTTTGCCATTTTTATTTCTTCTTCTGAGAAGTCTCTCTTTAGTTCCCTTGCCCATTTACTAATTTCTTTGTTAGTTTTGGAAGGGACTATTTTCTTGAGTTCCCTGTATATACTGGACATTAACCCCTTCTCTGATATATTGCTGGTAAATATTTTTTCCCCAATTAATTGGTTGTCGTTCTAGCTTGGTTGCCATAGTTTTAGTTTTGCAGAAGCTTTTTATTTTAAGGTAGTCCCATTTGTTGAGTCTTTCTCCAATTTGTTGTGACTCTGACACTCTGTCCAGGAAGTTCCTTCTTGTGCCTATAACTTCAAATATCTCTCCTACTCTGTCCTGCAGTAGTTTCAGAGCTTCAGGTTTAATGTTAAGGTCTTTAATCCATTTTGAGTTGATGTTGGTGTATGGTGATAGGCTGGGGTCCACTTTTAGTCTTCTGCATGTGGCTGCCAGTTTTCTCAGCACCAGTGTTTGAAGAGGCTGTTTTTGTTCCATTGTATGTCTTTTGCTGCTTTGTCTAATATCGGCTGACTATAGGCATGTGGATTTATTTCTGGATCTTCTATTCTATTACCTTGGTCTTTGGGTTTGATTTTGTGCCAGAACGGTGCTGTCTTTGTTATTATGGCTCTATAGTAGAGTCTGAAGTTTGGCATGGATATCCCTCCCATGTTGTCTTTATTCCCTAGAATGTTTTTGACTATTCTAGGTCATTTGTTGTTCCATATGAATTTTTGGACTGTTTTCAGTATTTTAGAGATGTACATGATTGAGATTTTAATAAGAATTGCATTGAATTTGTATATTAATTTTGGCAGTATTGCCATTTTCACTATATTAAATCTGCCTATCCAAGAACATGGGAGGTCTTTCCATTTCCTAGTGTCTTTTGTAATTACTTTCTTTAAGTTTTTATAGTTTTCATTAAATATTTCTTTTACATCTTTGGTTAGGTTATTTCCTATATATTTTATTTTGGGGGGGGGATTTGTGAATGGGGTTGCTTCCTTTATTTCCCTCTCTGCTTGTACATTTTCAATGTACAGGAATGCGACTGATTTTTGTAGGTTGATTTTGTATCCTGCAATTTTGCCGAGGGGATTTATTACATCTAACAGTTTGGGGATGGAGTTTTTGGGATTGTGAACGTATAATAAAAGGGATAGTTTAACTTCTTTCCCTATGCGGATCCTTTAATCTCTTTTTCTTGCCTTATTGCTCTGGCTAAGGGTTCCAGGACTATATTGAAGAGGAGTGGAGACAGTGGGCATCCTTGCCTTGCTTCTGATTTTAAGAGAATTGGTTGTAGCTTTTCCCCATTAAGTATAATATTGGGTATTGGTCTGTGGTAAATAGCTTTTATTGTTTTAAGAAATGTTCCTTCTATTCCTATTTTCTCCAGAGATTTTAGCATTAATAAATGTTGAATTTTATCAAAAGCCTTTTCTGCATCTGTAGAGATAATCATGTGATTCTTGACCTTGGCTCTGCTGATGTGTTGGATTACATTTATTGACTTACATATGTTAAACCACCCCTGCATCTCTGAGATGAAGCCTACCTGGTCGTAGTGTATGATTTTTAAAATTTGTTTCTTGATTCTGTTAGCTAGAATTTTGTTAAGGATCTTTGCATCTGTGTTCATGAAAGAAATTGGCCTGTAATCCTCTTTTTTGGTTGTGTCTTTGCCTGGTTTGGAGATGAGTGTGATATTGGCATTTTAGAATGACTTTGGGATAGCTCCTTCCTTCTCTGTTTCTCTGAAGAGCTTGAGGAGTATGGGTATTAGTTATTCTTTAAAAGGTGTTATAGAATTCTGTTGTAAATCCATCTGGTCCTGGGCTTTTTTTTTGTTGGAAGACTTCTGATTGCTTCCTGTATCTTGTAGGATATTGGCTTATTTAATTGATTTACTTCTTCTTTGCTCAGTTTGGGCAACTTGTATTTCTCTAAAAATGCATCCATTTCTTCCAGGTTTTCTTACTTTAGAGAATATAACTTTTGAATGTAGTCTGTCAAAATTGTTTGGGTATCTTGGGTACATGTTGTGATTTTTCCCTTGCCATCTCTAATCCTGTTAATATGGGTTTCCTCTCTTCTTTTTTAAGTTAATCTTGCCAATGGTCCATCAATTTTATTTATTTTTTCAAAGAACCAGCTTTTTGTTTGGTTAATTCTGGCTACGGTTCTCCAATTTTCTAATTCATTAATCTCCTCTCTTATTTTGGTTATCTGGTTCCTCTACTAACTTTAGGTTCCATTTTATGTTATTTTAGCAGTTTTAATTGCAACATGAGATTATTTACTTAGTCTGTCTCTATTTTCTTGATGTGGGCACTGAGGGCAATACATTTGCCCCTCAGGACTGCTTTTGCAGTTTCCCACAAGTTTCTTTGTGAGGTGTTTTCATTTTCATTGAGTTGTAAGAATTTTTTAATTTCTTTTTAATCTCTTCTGTTACCCAGGCATTGCTTAGAAGTGTGCTGTTCAATTTCCATGTATTTGAGTACTTTCTGCAGTATGCTTTGTTATTTAGAACTAGTTTGATTCCACTGTGGTCAGCTAGACTACAGGGGATTATGTCAGTCCCCTTGTAGTTGCTTAAGTTCCTTGCATGAACTATGATATGGTCTATTTTGGAGAAAGTTCCATAAGCTGGTGATTAGAATGTGTACTGTAATGTTTTAGGGTGAAATACTCAGTAGATGTCAATTAGTTCCGCTTGAAGTTTGGCCTCATTTAATTCGGTAGCTTCTTTGCCAATCCTCTGGTTGGTAGACCTGGCCTTTGGTAAGAGTGGGGTGTTAAAGTCTCCTATCATTATTGTATTGGATCTATTTTATTCTGTAAGTTTGAGAGTATTTGCTTAACATATTCGTGTGCACCAAAGTTTGGGGAAAATAAGTTGATGATGGTAATATCCTCCTCTTGGATTGTTCCCTGTATTAATATTTAGTGTCCATCCTTGTTGTTTTGTATTGATTTTAATGACAGGATTATTTTGACATATATCAGGATTGTTAAACCTGCTTTCTTACTTGGGGCATTTGATTGGTAGATCCTTTTCCAACCCTTCACTCTGAGTTTGTTTGTATGTTTGGCTGAGAGGTGGGTCTCCTAAAGGCTACAGATGGATGAGTCATGTTTTCTGATCCAACCTGCAGTTCTTTTTCTTTTCATTGGTGAATTAAGCCCATTAATCTTAAGAGATAGCATAGAGAGATGAATTTTGGTCCCTGTCATTTCCTGTTTTCCTCAGTTTTTATTCTTTCCTTTCCTCCTGTGCTTGTTCAGTTACACCTCTATTAATGCCTGTCTGGGTGCAGGTCCCTGTTCCTGGTTGCTTTCTTCAGCTTGTGTTCCCCCTCTTAGTATTCTTTGTAATGCTGGTTTAATGTTTATGTATTCATTTAGTTTTTCTTTGCTATTAAAATTTTTCAGTTCTCCATTGACTGTGAATGCTAGCTTTGCCGGGTATATCAGTCTGGCTTGGTAGTTATTGGCTCTCAGGGCTGATATGTTACTTTCCCAGGCCTTTCTTGCATTCAGTGTTTGTGTGGAGAGATCTGCAGTGATTCTAATTTTTTCCATTGTAGTGTAGCTCTTTCTTCATTTTTGCTGCATGCAAGATTGTTTCCTTATCATCCAGATCTATCATTTTTACTATAAAGTGTCTAGAAGTGTTTCTCCTGGGATCTTGCTTATTAGGTATTCTATATGCTTCTGTTATGTAGCTAAGATGTTCTTTTTGGAGATGGGGAAATTTTTCACCAATTATCTTGCTGAATAGGTTTTGTATTCCCTTGATTTGATATTCCTCAACTTTGTCTACTCCAATTAATCAAATGTTAAATTTCTTGGCACTATCTGCTTGCTTTTGAATTTCTCTTTGTCATAATTTAAGGATTTTTCCATATCTGTCATTTTTTGGTCCAGTTGGTGTATTCTGTCTTTTGTATCTGATACCTGCATTCCATTTTGTTCACTCTGTTAATTGTGGCTTCCATTGTGGTTTGCAAGGAGGAAATGGACTCATTTATGGGTTCGATGTTGGTTCTCAAAATACTAATCTCACTTCTTAATGAGGTGTGCACAGCCTCTATTTTGGCACTAATCTCACTTCTTAGTGAGATGCGTGCTGCCTCTATTTTTGCATGCATATCCTGTTTGATATCCTGCAACTCTTTCGATATTTTGACCCTGTGTTCTTTCCATTTCTGGTCTATTTCATGCTTTATTTCTTGAGTCATTGCTTCCAGCATCTCTTGGATGTACCGTTTGTTTTCCATTCCTGCTTTGCTCCCACTGGGGCTTTCCCCTGGGTGGCTGCTGGCTATTGGAGATAGCTTGCTATCCTGGGTGTTGATAAACCTTGTAATTATTCTGTTATTTTTGCATACTAATTATTGCACACTAATCTGAAATTTTGATTTGGTCAATAAGTGTCTGTCTTTGCTTCGTTACTGTTTCTGTGTTGGTAGAGAGAGTCTGTACATGATCTTGGTTTTGTTGGGGGCCAAGCTCCAGCTGCTGGTCTGACACACACAGGGTTCTTGGCTTTCTGCTATAGATCACTGCAGTTCCCACCTTATAAGGGTTGAGCAGCCTAGACTGCTCCTGTTTGCTCCTACAGGTGCTCTTGGCAAAATCAGATGTGCTGGATGCACTCTCCCAGATTCTGGAGACTGCTATGGGATCCTGATTTATTTTTTGGGCCAGTTGTGGGCTTGAACTCTGGAATTGGGCTGTGTCTTTCAGCTCTTCAGCTCAAGGCTGCCACCCTTCCATTTGAGCCATAGCACCACTTCTGGTCCTTTCTGCTTATGTGGTGATGAGGAATCAGATCCAAGGCCTCATGTACCCAAGACAATCACACTACTGCTGAGCCACCTTGCCAGCGTGAACTCCTGACTATTATCAGCTACTGGCAGCCTGTGTTTTCCAATTCCCATCCTAGAATATATGGGTCAGGTTCTTGTGGGGTTTGGGCTTCTCTTGTCCTGAACCCCAGGGTATTTTGCTGTCACACGCATAATTCCCAGGGGGTACATTTCCCTGTTTTTCTCCCCTCTGCTGAGGCATATGCTCAGCTTTTGACTTCCGTTGGGAGGAGTTGGTTGTGCTGCTCAGGCACCGAATCCCCAGGCCTGGTCCTGGCCCCTTGCCTGGGGCACACCAGTTGGACCTGTGCTGCTGTGTATCCCACCTAGGTTATGCATCCTGTGTACAGAGTTCAAATTTCTTCCACTGTTGGGTGTCTTGACCCAGGGGCTCTGTTCCTGCTTTGGGCATTTAAGCTCCCTTCTATGGGCTCTCTTGCTCTAGCGTGGCCAGCTGGATGTGTTCCACAGGCTGGTGGAGCTCTCGAACACTTTCCAGTTTTAGTGGGTCCTGTGGTCCAGGTTTTGGGTTAGGGGGTCTGGGGTTTTCCAACAGCTCTGGTCTCCTTTGAGGAATATACCATCCCCTGCAGTGTACTCACCTGGATTTAGTTGTTGTTTCTGTGTGATGTAGGTCACTGGTTGCCGTTGCTGTCAGAGCTCAGTTGAGGTGGTTGTGGACTGGGCAGTGTGGTGGTGGCTCTGTGTGTTTCTCTTCTGTCTCTGCCTCGGTGGACCCGGTTCCGGTCCACCCCACATGATGGGCCTCTCGCATCCAACTGAGGTGTGGGGGAGTGGCCTCCATGCAGGTTCTGAGTGCCGGCGTTTTTCTCTGCACTCTCTTGATCAGCACCAGTTCCTTTAAGGTTTTCTGCCCTGGTGTTCTGTGGGCATCCTGTGTAGCTCTGGGGTTCCCACTGTGGGGCCGAATGGCTTTGGTCGGATGGAGCCTCTCTGCTCAGATGGAGAGCGAAGGATGGGTATGGGATCTTTGTCTAAGCTCCAAGCTCAGAGGTTTCTCCATTCCTCACAATCAGCGGGTCTGACACCGGTACCTCAGGGGGCTTCAGCATGGGTAATCTGCAGACAGCCCCCTGTGTCTCTAGAACTCTGGCAGCCCCTGCCGGGCCAGGATGGCTGCAGCTTGGTGTGCTGCCACACGGTCAGTAAAAATTGGGGGAGGGGTCTTTGTTCTTCTCTGTTGTGAAATTCTTCTTTATCTGTCTTTCTTTTTTGTTTTTTTCCACCTCCTGTTTTTTGCTGGGTGTTAGACTTTTTGTTGTTTTAGGTCTCTTGGTGAGATTATGCATTTGAACTTGTACTCTCTTGGTTGGGGAGAGCTGTGGAATTTCTCTACTGGCCCGTCCCCATCTTGGTCCCCCTCAAGTTTTTGCTTTTTTTAATCAGAAATAATTTTAATTTATCTGTCAAAATGAGTAGTACAGAAACTAAAGATATTTCTGGTGCTTGTCTGAAAAATTATAGTTTAAAATATTCTATATTCTATGTTTGTATAATGCCCATAATCTATTTTATTTTTTCCTAGATAGAAAACTTTGAATTGTACATTGTTTTATAATATACAGGTTCCTTAATAAATGTGTCCTTTCAGATTCATTCCATATAGAAACAGTTTAAGATTCCTTTTTCCTAGGTCCTTATAGTATATTTCTTTGGAATAAAATGAAAAGGTTGCCTAATTTCAAAAGTTTTGTAAAGATTATGCTATGTAAAGGCCTTTCTAAGGGGAAGATTTAATACACTCATGTCAAACCAACTTTTAGTTCTATGAATTACATATATTGTTACAATTGTAATTTTGTAATCAACATTTAATAATTGTTTTTCATTTCTTGCATCTGAAGAATGCAAAATATTGAATATTTCAAAAATTTTCATATCATCCTGTGCAATTGCCATGTTAATCTCTGTATTGTTGTAATTTGGTTATATGTGCTGCTGAAGCATGTAGTGTCCTCTAAAATTAAGTAGTTAATGATACAATGTTTTTTTTTTTTTGTCAGGTCGCAGGGCCTGATCTCTGGGTCTGGGCGGTGTCCCTTAGCTCTTCAGCTCAAGGTAGCGCTCTACCAATTGAGCCACAGCATCACATCCAGCTTTTTTCTTTTTTGCTTATTTAGTGCTGAGGAATCGAAACCAGGGCCTCAGGCATGCAAGGCAAGTGCTCTACCACTGAGCCACCTTCCCAGCTCCTAATGATGCAATCTTTATACAGGCTTATATCTTTGGGTGCCTATTTATAATAAGGAAATTTAATTGTTCCTAACAATGCTACTGATTTTATTTCCCTAAAATTCTCTGTATAATGGAAAAAAATTATATTGTTCAGTCGATTGCTCACATTTGCAAGTTTTTGTCAATGATTATTTTAAGTCTTTTTCATTCTAGATTTAATCATACTTTGAAACATTTGTTGCTAAGTTCAAAGCCGATAGCTTTTTCAAGTACTTATTTATCCAACTGAGTTAGCTTTGTGGAGCTAATGGATTCAAAGTAAGCCTTGTTTAAGAGCTACTTCTAAACTTCTGCAGCTTAAAATTTCGCAAATGAGGTCTTACTGGTACAAATGTCTGCCTGAGCCTTTACCTTTCTTCCATGTAGGAATAGACCAACAAGAATATCTTACCCTGACAGCATAGATTGTCTTACTGAAACAAAACGAATCTTAGTTGCAAGGGATCATAGAGACATGAACACTTCAGACAGAACTGTTCAGACTAGAAGGTAATTTATCAAAATAGAATTGTTTACTATATCTACCATTTCAAAAGTAGCTAAAGCAAAGAAGGTGAAAAAATTGTTCATATGCTTGATTACCTAATATCCTGACCTGACTACATTCCAACCAGATAGGAACTTACACTATTGCCTTTCTAACACCAAATATTTCCATAGATCCAGAAGAAGGCCATATGTTTCTTCTCAATATTAGGCCATATTATTTTTAATACCCCTCCCCTAATGATTAATGTAAGATTTCACTGCAGCAGAAGTGGGTCCAAAAAATAGTTCTTGGAAGGATAGATCCATGATATGTCTACCAAGGCCAGGAAAACTTGACTTAGAGGTCAAATGTAATTCAGAAAAACATTAATTGAGAAGATCCTTAGTGCTTCAAAACACTGGCATTTTAGTACAACATGGTACTGTGGTATAAAAATGTTGTCATTCTAAAATCAATGATAACCTACATTTAATCTTAAAGTGTATTCCTTTTCAAATGAACTTTTTGAAATCACATTTGCCAAAATAACATTCGATAAGTAGATGAAACTTAGTGACATTACAAGTTTTTCAAGTGTAGGGAGAAAGTTACAATAGAGTTGATTTATTTACCCAGCACTAATGCCAAACAGGTTCAACCATTAATTAAAGTCTAGAAATAGTACCTCGCACCATTTGTGTTGTTCAGTAGGTGCCTTCCAGAAATGTGTTAAATAGATCAGCCTCCCATATTTCAAACCCAAACGTTAGCTAATAAAGTAAATTTCATCACTTAATAAGGGACATTTTAAAAAGTCACAAATACTTGCCTTATCATATGTTGTTTTATGTTTTCCCTATCTGTCTAACATAGTAAGAAATATGATTTTAAGTCTTGAATATGGGTACTCATCTGAGATGTGACAAACAAAATCAATCTTCTATTTTTCTTATTCCTCTATAGTACTAAATCTTAGTTTTCTTCTTTTTCCAAACTGTATAGGTAGTAGAAAGTATTATCCCATGTGAAATAAAATAATCACACACTATTTTACAAAACCATTTATAAAAATTAGTAGTTAGGATTACATTCTAAGTCATTTTTAAACTTTCTTTTTGACTAAAGATTAATCTTCTAAATGGATGAGATTATAATCATGTCTAGGTGCTTCAGGTCTCCAGTCTTGCAAATTGTTATTACAGATGAATGAATTATGGAAATATAAGCTGACATCAGTTCAAGTATATGCAGGATTGAACTCCATGGAATGTATATAAACTTTTCAAAGTATTGACAGTTTAAGAGAATGACTATCAGGAAGTTGAAATCAGAGAGGAATAATAGTAAAGACATAGAATGAATTAAAAAATGGAACAAGGGGCAAGTACAGCTAGAATAGTCAATGTACACATGTGATAAAGGAAGTCATAAATCGGAAATAAGTCTTGGAGAAGGGGTTGTTTGAGAATGATAGAAGGAGCCACTGTGATCCAGGAGAATTAGATTATTAGATGGATATATTTAATTGTACCACACTTGCACATCCTTTTGAAACTCAGTTAAAAAACACAACAACAAATAAAAACACACAAAAAACACAACCAAACAGCAATCTCTAGAGAGTGTGAATATGACCTCTAAAAATTTTTAAGCAGTTAATAGAGGGCAGTCTTGGTAAAAGCAAACAAAGCTGCTCAAAGAGGGCAGTTTGGGGTAGGGGAGGATTATGAAGAGGTTTAAATAGATTGTCTAAGGTTATAAATCACCCACATCTGCTGTAAATATTATCTTTCTTCTGTGAGTTCTCTTTTTCTGAACTGCATACTCCTGTCCTGAACCACAATTGATATCTTGTGAAGATAGAATGTAAGAAACAAGGTCAAGAACCCATTACTCCACTGGAGAGATAACAATCATCTACGTTTTCTCTCATCTCTCTTCAGTATTTTTTTTTCATACTTTTAAGTCAGTTTATTTTGAATTACATTTTCCTTCTTTGTTATGGCAAAGTAATTGGTCAAATAATTCACTAAATATTATTTGCCATTTTTTTCTATCATGCTGTTTAATTGACTAAGCGAGTCCATTAAACTTTTCTTTTGCATTTGGTTGCCATGAAATAACATCTATGTTAATGAAGACAAATCTAATGTAAAATTTGTCTCCAGAAAACTAGTCCAAGAAGCTGTAATCACAAATATTTGGCTATGTTTTTCTTTTTTCTTTTACCTTGAAAGTCTCGTTGTGTCTAAAGTGCTCAGAAATAAGTACTCCATCATTTTTTGGTTCAATCAATTCTAACCTCAAAGATATATTTTGCTAACAAGATGCATAGAGGAAACTGAAAAATACTCCATTTTTATCTTCTCTCTTAAGACTCTCCTTAGATACCATATTAGGAACAGTGAAGTTATTTTTGCAAAATTATTTCAATAGATTATTTTTCTCTTGGTCTTCTATTTGCTCAACAAGATGTATGACGAATAGATTTAAATCACCCATATCTAGGATGACAGTGTCTGTGACAAAAGGACAATGATTCTGTGTCCTACTTCAATGTCCTCTTTTTAGCTCTTGCCTGATTTCTAATTAATCATAGCTTCGTGGCTTAAAGTCTGGTGAAGCTGAAGGACTCTAAGCGCTCAGCCACTGCTACATCTTCATAGTTTCTCTTTTAAATCTCTTTTAACTTGCCACATTTGGATGTGGAATTTATTTTCATGTCTTCATTCAATCAGTTCTGCATTGTAGTGAGCTAAATCCGCTGTGTAAAATCACGTTAGGTAGCAAAAATTTTAAGAAAATGTATATCAAAAAGTTTTAGCCTCCCTTCACTGCTGAAGCCAATACACTTACCCAGGGCTTCTAAGAACATTATTTCCTAATCTTTTCCATTTGCTCAATTCTTTTCTAAACCCAAAACTTTTTGCTCATGTAATAAGAGAATTCTTCACTATCTCATGTTAATAAGGATATTATATTTTGTATTTAATTTTTTGGGGGTGGATATTATATTTTGTGAGCCAATTAGAAATATGAAATCATTGGTTTCAAATACCCAATCAGATTTTTTTTTCTGTTTTACTCCTTCACGTGCAAAGACATTGGGGAAAGTATTACAAACAGAAAAGTGTAAACCCAATACCTTCTATCATTGTGGAGGGAATTTTCTCCCTATATATTTTGACCCAAATTATCTTTTTTTTTAGAAAATAACTGTTTGATAAACAAAGGTTAATTCACAAATTTTGATGCCTTCTTTTTTAAGAACTTTGTATTTAAATTCTACTAAAACCTTGTTTCACACAGTGAGAGTATATATCCTGGGTAAGGACAATTCGCAAGGGAATCTATAGGATTTACATCAAGTTTTCTGAGGTTTGTTTGTTTAGTATGAAAAAGAGCCATCTTCGCCCACATTGCTTCCTATCTACTACGTCTCCATGGATTTCTTTGCATGAAAGCCTAATAGCCCAGGCAATTTTAAATTTTCTTAATAGGCTTAGTTGTTAAAAATTTTGAACAATTAAAATTTACCTATTATAAGTTAAAAACTCTTTTGGAATTCTTTTATCAGAATGGCAAATTCACCAATCCTAATTCAACCTTTACCATAAAAATTTAACATGTTGTTTTCATGATTTTGTGTCCATGCAACAATTGTTTTCCAGTGGCCTTTTTATGTGTACATATGACTGTATAAGCTGATGCTTAGCAAAATGAACTCCAAGACATGGAAACAGATTTTTTTATTTGTGGTTGTTGTTTTTGATGTACTATGTTATTTCTATTTTCTTTGGGATTTTCCCTATGGTTTATCCCTGCTGTATTTGATTTTGTTACCCTGTGTATTGTGTATACATTTACCTTAATTAGGGAAGGGAAGAGGAACAACAAAGGGGCGAGGCAAAGGACAAAGGGCAAACCAATGCAACAGCAATACTCACAAGACAATATTTTGGAAATGTACATTACAACTTGTGAGGGGTGAAGGGGCGAAGAAAACTGAGAAAAATGAGGGAGGGATAACAAGTTTTAAAAGTTATGTATTCACTACCTTACAATTTCTGTTACCCCACTGTACATCATTTTGATCATAGAATTTAAAAAATAAGCTGCATAAAATATAATTTCACTGTATTGGTACAGTAATTATTATTGTTTATATGTTACTATTTTAAAAATCAATGCTGTTTGGCAACTAATTTGAATTAATTACCCCTTCTTTATCAGAGGGTCATCAACTTGAATGTTATCCAACTAGACAATATTTTCACAATACAATTGCCAATATTTTGAAAAAAGAATAAATTTAGTACTTTCTCGTACTAAAACTGAAAACAGATTAATTCTATGGAAACCCATAACTTTTAAAAGTAAATAAGTTTTAAGAGGACAGAATATATGTGTTCTTCAAAATTCTTATGACTAATAACTACTTCATTTTAAAATTCTCAACATTCCATACCTGGGATATTCAAAACAGTACCTGTTTGCATGTTATGAAATTCTGCATTAGATACAGTTTCCAATGAGGCGTTGCAGATTGAGAAGTCAACAGAAAAATAGCCACATTCTGGTAGAGGATAAAACTATGAAGCATCTGTAATAATTAATTCTTCAAGAGTAAATAATTGTTCATCATAGTAAGCAATTATTCCTATGACCATCAATCCCAAGATTTATGCCATAAAGTCACCCTAGACAAACAGTTTCCAACTTGTAAGGTGCACCTTAAAATTTCTTAATTCACATCATGAATAGCTTATCTCTATTGTGAAAAAATAGTACATCTCTGCTAATGTGATGCCCTCCTTGTAATGGAAAGAACACCACAATAAACTGAGCTGCATCATTTTTCCCCCAGTGGTATTCTTGAGATCAGAACACTTGCAAATATTATTTATATTTATACTTTTTAACTATCATGGATATTCAGGATGCTTAGATCAGAAAGTTATGGTTCAAAGCCCACCTAGGCAGGAAGGTTTTTTAGATTCTTATCTCCAGTAACCTTCTCAGAAAAAGCCAGACACAGGAGGCACTGAGGATGAAGTGGTAGGGCACGAGCATTGAGCATAAATAGGCTCAGAGACAGTGTCCCAGCCCAGAGGTCAAGGTTTAGGACAAGGCAATAAAACAAAAACAAAAATGAAAACAAACCCCAAACCTAACATTTTTACCATTGTATAAAGAAGCTCATAAATAAGGAAATGGCTTCCTGTGTTACATTTAGGAAGAAGAAAGGAGATGTCACACAATTACTCTCTTCATAACATATTATATTACACCCTCAAAAAATTGCTTGTTCCAAACTTATAAATTGCTGTCATCATTTGTTGGCAACTCTGTCTAGATTATTCACATTATCATGTTATACATGAACTGTTGGAATTATCTATTAACTAAATTCTAATTGTAACTCTTGAAAGTTTTTTCTAGGAAAATCATTTGTGAATTTTTCAATTAAACTGTCTACTTAAAAAGACTTTTGTGGTAGCCTATAAAACACGAAATTACAAATAAAACAAAAATATTTACTTTAAATCTCAATTCTAATTTAGCATGGTCTATAAAGTCCTACATTACATAACTGTGCTATTTCTCCAGGCTTAATCTTTTGTAATCATTCATCAGTTCTTTGGAATCCAACAGAATGATGCTTACTTACTTTCTCATTTTTCTGCATGGGAATCATGAGCATTTTGCATATAGGAATATTCTGTAATGAAGAGAGCATTTAAAACAAGTGAGGATTATATATGTGTTGCATTTCAATAGGAAACTTGACTTCTTAAAACTTAGTGACAAAATTAGCCCAAACTTCCAACTGTGTATTCCTTTCTTGTTGTTTGGATTGTTTTATTGAGACAAAACGATCCTACCTATTCCAAGGAAGGTATGACTATGTAATTCCACTCTCTAATCTCCTGTCTTAGTCTGAGTGCTCCAGTCTTGTATCACATTGCCCTGGCATAGTTTGTTGGTTTATTTAGTCTAGAAACATACTATTAATTCTGAACTTCTCTGATGATCTTATCCACTAGACTGACTGCTCAAAGTGTTTCTATACAATTTTCAAAGATGTTCTAACATTTGTCACAGAATATAAACATTTTCAGATGCACCTACAAGGTCTCTGATTCATTCCTCCATGGATCCGATCCCTTTAATAATTAGTTGACTCTCTTACTATATCTGGTCCCTACCTATGTAATATTCTCAATATTTTGGATAGAAAGTTCACTTGAGGACTTTCTAATATTAAAAATTGTCACTTGATTCTAGTCTTAATCAGGACATATTTTCTATTATTTTCTAACTTTTCTACGTATTCTGAGAATTGCTTCATTTTGTATTTGTGTGTGCACTCATAAGTGCCTCTGTGTGTATGTGTATGTTTATATGTATGTATGCAAAAGCCTCAAGCTCTTATTAGCAATCTTGCTCCTGACTGGTATTCTAGCATTTGGCTGGTTAATTATAAGTAGTGTCCCAAAGCCTGTTCAGCCCAGGCTGGATGCAAACTGAACTTCCCAGACTCCTTTACATCCTTAGGTTTTATTTTTTCCAGGAGTATCAACTTTTCAGCTACTAACATGTTTGTGAGTGTAAAGTCTAATATGTATCCCACATATTAAACTGAAGAATTCATATAAAGTTAGATATATATACACATTACATATCCTGAGTTTACACTGTTAGTAATGTGATTGTAAGCTGAGTGGTGATGAGATCTGAGAATTAGGGTTCAAAGAGAGCTCGGGTAGGAAAGTCCAGGAGACTATTTTTTCCAATAACTACCAGAAAACTGGAAGTTGCATTGTGGCTCAAGTGGGAGAGTACTAGCCTTGAGCTGAATAGCAGAGGGACAGCACCCAGTCCCAGAGTTGAATTGCCATGGTCAACAACAGCAAAAAAGAATATAAGAAAAAGAAAGAAATTTAATGTGATCGTAGCCACGAGGTTCAGTGCTAGGATAATCCCTGTTCTCTCAAGATAGACTCTTTTTTTCCAATTAAGGCTACGATCATATATCTGACTTGCATTGGGAACAGAATCATTCTTCATTCTACTTTTTACAAATTTATGTGATTAGAAAGCATGATTTAGAAAGGGAGTGGCCTCATGCTTCATGTTCCACTTAGGAGTAATGCTTTCTTTATATCACTCCCATAACTCTACATGCTGGACTTGGCTTCATTGTTTCAATGTTGTCTTAATTGTAGACTCTTCTATATTGTACTGAACCCTTATACTTAAACACAGCACTTTTCTTTCTCCTATTATTGCTATTGTGTCTCCTACTGTTCACTCATGACACTTGGAAAATTAATGCACAGCACATACACTCACAAAAAATGATCAGAGAACCTTCTTACCATTTAAAATTCGCCTTAATTTACAGAGCACTTAAGAAGCTTGAACAAAATGTTCTCATGGATAACGTATTTATAAGCAATTTAAATTTCACATTTACTCTTTTCTAAGTTTTCTCTGAAACACGTGTTACCACATGTCCAAATGTGTCCTTGTGCTATTTCAATTAACCCAGAAATCATTCATTTTATCTTTAGCAGCACCATAGATTGTTACTGGAAGTAAGTGGAATTAACTGTTACTGGAAGTAGAAACTTATCCCAGGAGAGGAATTGAAAATAGAGGAATGACAAAGTTCAAATTACCTTTTGCTTTCCTTTTTACTGTATAAGAAAAGAATCAAAGATTTGGGGAAACTCTGTCCCTTTTTTGAGTGTGTTCTTTACTCATATAAAACTTGTCGGTAAACTTCTAGTTGAGAGTATTAAAAAAGGAAACAATATGCCATTTGAAGGCCAGCATAGAACAAAGGAAATAACTTTGTTTTAAAAGTTTTCTACTGCACAGAAACAAAGCTATGGAGGTTTTAAAGTTTCTTATGGATGGATGTCTCAAACCTGAGATGAATCTCTTGTTGCACGAGTTAGTTATCAAACCCTTTATTCTGGTCCTGAGTTTTCCATAGCAATAAGGATTTCAAAAAAGCAGGTCCAGTGAGTATGATCAATAAAAAGATCCTATTCTCAAACCATTACTCCTTTAAGGAGGTCTCAAAGAAATACCTGAGGTTTATTTTATTTGCTAGTTTGTTCAGTTTGTGCTGGTTCTGGGGCTTGAACTCAGAGGTTGGAACCGGTCACTGTACAGTTGCCTTTCCTGCCCACCTGCTAAAATCTAAATACTCTACTGCTTGAGCCAAAACTCCACTTCTGGGTTTTTGGTCTTTAATTACAGATAAGTGCTTCATGGATTTTCCTGAGCAGGCTAAGTTTGAATCACAATCCTCTGGTCTCAACCTCCTGAGTAGCTAGTATAACAAGCATGAGTCACCAGCACCCGGCTACTATTTGCATTTAGTGCAGTTAATGGCACTAAGTAGAAAGAATGGAAATCAGAATCAAATTATGTGACATTGCAGCTTTTCAGAATAATTGAGGTAGCAATAAATATGTACTCCTTTTCCATTTTGTCACATTAATGACTCATGAGCTAGGAACCCTTACATTAGCATCCTCTTCCATCTGTGTAGGTGTATTTAGTATCAGGAAATATTCATAGAGAAATAGAGAAAAACAGATTTTTAGAAAGCAAAGGAGATTAGGTATGAAAGGACAGCATAGAAGGAGATACATTTATCACACAGAGATTAAGAACTAGCCTAAGAGATCTAGAATGCTGAAAGCAAAGAGGAATAAGACTAGTTGATAACCAGTTCTTCACTAACCAAAAATGGTTCCCTAGAATGTTTTCTGCTATACTTTAGTTACTATCATTTATTCCTTCCATCTGGAGTTATTCCTTCCCTTTTGTCCCAACCGTTAATTAGCCTATGCCTTTTTGTGCCATGACTGTACAAAAAGGTTTCAAAATCTCACTTAGACTACCCTTCTAATTGTGATTAGCAGTGAACACTCAAAATCATGGAATCTTTAAATTTCCATAATTAATCTTCACCTGACATCTAAGCACATTCCTGGCATTAAGTGCTGTGACCTTATGAACAAAACTTTTTTTTCAACACAGTATCCTAATATAGATAAAGTGCATGAATTAGGGACTATTGTCAGGTATCAGTATGGAAGGAGCAATTATATATTCCAAGTATGTGTTCTTTATTTTTCATTTGCTAACTAAATGTTGTTGTTGTTGTTGTTGTTGTTTTGCCAGTCCTGGGGCTTAAACTCAGGGATAGGGAATTATTCCTCAGCTTTTTTCCCCCGCAAGGATAACCCTCTACCACTTGAGGCACAGCACCATTTCTAGTGTTTCTTTTTCTGTTTAGGTGGTACTGAGGAATTGAACCCAGGGTTTCACACATGCTAGGCAATCACTGTACCATGAAACCACATTCCCAGAGCCCTAAATGAGTTTCTTAAGATGGCATTACACTTTCATTTTGTAACTATGTATCATAAATTTGGCCAGAAATTTTTGCTAGTAAAGGACATTTAACAGAATACTGAGTCTAGTATGTCTAGATGGACAATGAAGAACCGTCATGGTCTAGCCAGGCACAGAGGGGCTTACCTCATGGAGCTAGTACAACAGACTGAGCAAGAAAACTCCTGACCCACAGCCCACCTCCAGAATGGGAGGACCACCTTTGTTCCAGCCACATGGGGCGCTGGATCACCTCCTCCAGCACCTATCCAATCATTTCATGAGAGAAAGGAAAAAAAAAAGGTAGAAGGTCAAAATTACACTTAAGCCAGGTGTAGGTGGCTCAGTCCTATAATTCTAAGTACACAAGAGGCTGAGATATGAGGATCATGGTTCATAGCCAAACCAGGCAGGAATGACTGTGAGACTCTTATCTCCAAAAACCACCAGAAAAACAGAAGTGCTGCTGTGAGTCAAGTGCCAGAGCACGGGACTTGAGTTGAGGAACTCAGGGACAGCGCCTGGGCCCAGAGTTCAAGCCCCACGAATGACAAGAAGTGGACTTCCCACCACAAGAAGTGGACTGAATAGCACCCATTGTCTTAGGGAGCATTAATAACATACACCCTCTGAGCTCTTTCAGGGTATCTTCCTGTCATATGCTCACAGAATTGCTGAGAATCATATCTGAAGGCCCTCCCTCTGTGCCTGGCCCTGCTCCAGAGATCCCTCTGTATTAATCCCTTGTTTCCTAACAACTGTCACATGAGGAGATTCAAGTCCAATTGTCCAGGCCCAACCCATAGCTTCACCTGTGGTCAAGAATCGGCTGCTGTAGACTAAGAGTTTGGGACAATCCATCTAAAAAAAAAATGACTGAGCGTGGAACTATATGTCTACCATCCTAACTACAGAGGACACGGCCTGGTGGTGCATGCCTGTCACAGAGAGGAAGATTGCAATTCAGCCCAGGCTGAGCTTATATTGTCTCCATCTCAGAAATGTCCAAGACATAAAAGCTTGGCTCGCATGGTAGAAGGCCTGACTGACAAGCCTAAGGCTTTGATGTCAAACCCTAATATATAAAAAAGAATCAGAGGCCCAGTGCTGGAGGCTCATGCCTATAATCCTATCTACTCAGGAGTCTGAGATCTGAAAATCACAGTTCAAGACCTGGAGTGTGACCTATGTTGTTGCGCTCCATACTAGCAAGGCTCATATCCTTACTAAGTCTTGGCCATGGTCTCTGTCCCCCTGGGAAACCACCCCCTGTGGGCCACACTCCCATGTCCTCCCAAGCTCCCACTATCACTAACCCGACCCAAGAGAGTACATAGTTTCAGGGCACAGAGATCCCTTGTTCTTGTAATTTAACAAGGCTGAGTCCCCACAGAACTCAGCTGTGAAAAGCATCCAGCCTCCTTGTGATAACCCATTTCTACACACACACACACACACACACACACACACATCCAGACCGGTGATAGAACACTCGTCTTTGTAGCACCTGCAATTTGCCAACCGACCACTCAACTGAGTGCTGTCAATCTGTACAAGGAAAAGATGATCTCTCTTTCTCTGTCTCTGTCTCTCTATCTGTGTCTCTCTCTGTCTCTCTGTCTCTGTATCTCTCACTGTTTCTCCATGTCTGTCTCTGTCTCTCTCTTTCTCTTTGTCTTTCTGTCTCTCTCTGTCTCTTTGTCTCTGTCTCTGTCTTTGTCTGTCTGTCTGTCTGTCTCTCTCTCTCTCTCTCTCTTTCTCACACACACACACACACACACAAACAGACTCAGAGCTCTGCCTCTCCTGAGTTTGTTCAAGAGCAGAAAGACCAGGATCACCAGCGGAAGCTGGCAGAGCTGGGAAATGTGATCACCCTGTGAGAACTATTGACAGCTGGGGTGGGGGCGGCGGGAATAGGCTAATCTTATGTGCGTGTGGGGGGGAGTTCCTCCCAGATATTCACCTTCTGTTCTGACCCCCAGCATCCTCACCTCCTACTGGGATTTCTCTGGGACCCTCTTCAGGTGAAAAGGGTGACCAAGCACAGAATACAAGGGCTCACACAACAAGGGAGGGTCTATCTTCTGCATCCAACACCCCCACCCTCAGAAAAAAGGAAAAGAGCCCAGAAGGCAGGTGTAGACATGCTGCTCCCCACCTCTGACTAAAACCCCAGGTTCCCACCAGGGAGAAGGGTGCAGATGCACCACTGTTTGGCTCCCACTGCTCCAGGCTAGGGGCTCTTTGGTGCCCACTCCTCACCTAATCCTGCATCTCCCCGTTTCCTAGGACATTGGCCACTAGGGATGGGAGTGGGATCCTTGGTCAACACCCACCCCCACCCCTGGGGCACATTTGTGACAGGGCCTGGACCAAACTGTGGGGCATGGGGGAGGTGTGGCTTCCAGGTCAGGAGGGGTATGAGAGGGATATGGGGTCCCGGGGCGTGGGCCTGTGTGGCAGCCATTCACACATGCTGCTGGGAGAAGCTGTTGGGAGCTGCTCTGGGTTGGGTGAGCAGTGATGGCAGAGGTGTGGCAGACACTCAGGCCCAGAGAAGAGGACAGGGGTGCCAGGACCAGGTCAGGGCTGCAAGCCAGCTGGTGGCACACTGTGGCACCATTGCCTGAGGATTCCAAGAGGCACCGTGGGTCTGAGACAGCAGCACCAGGTTTGAAATGCTGCTCCTCAGGGAATGGGGGGAGGGAGCCAGGGCCTAGGCAGGCATGTGGTGGGGCTGATCAAGGCCTCTCCTCATAGGCCTCGAGTCTCTTGCTCACCACTCAGCCACCTCTACCTTCCTCAACTACTGGTAGTGGTATCAACCAACAGAGGGAATCCTGGTGAGACAGAGCATCATGGAATGTGGGCGTGGCCTATATTCGTATATCCCATTGGACACAAAGAACCATGAAAGAATGGGTTGTGGCTGGAATCCTGTGATGCAGGCAGAATTGGTGGAGTCAAGATGACAGCAGAACCTTTCCCAGGGAACTATGTACAATCCAGTTGGGGACAAGAGGGTGACCTGCTTTAGCCGGATGGATGCACAGATTCTTGTGTATGTCTGTTTGTTGTCAGTCCTGGTCCTTGAACTCAGGATCTATGGACAGTCTGTGAGCTGCTTTTGTTCAAGGCTGTCCCGGTACCATTGGAGCCATACGATTCTCCTTCTGGCTTTGTTGGCACAAGTTGGACAGGGGTCTCAAGGACTTTCTTGCCTAGGGTAACTTTGACCATGATCCTCCTATCACAGCCTTGTAAGTATCAAGGAGGATTGCTGAGAGTCACTCATGCCAGGTTAATCATTGGTCTTGCTAATGTTCTTGGATGGACCGGTGAGTACCCTATCCTCAGGTTAAAGTGTAGGAGCTAGAGATTACAATCCGAATCCTGGTCCTGCCACCTCCTAATGGCAGGAGATCATAAGAAACTCATTCTTATCCTTATGATTACCAATGGAATGTGATGTATGTCATGATTGAACGGGAAGTTCTTGAATGATTCTAGGACAAAATTATACACAGTTATATTATGGTACACTGATCGATTTTAATTAATACTTTATGAAGCATTTAAACAATCACATTCATTAAATGGAGGCATAATGAAATACCTGAGAATTGGGTGTCACATAATATAAAGGTGTCATTTTTTCTGCCAGGACTGGGATTTAGACTAATGGACTGGTTAACCCTGTTGCACTTTGTGGAAAGGGGAAGCTTGCCTCCTTGAAGTCTAAAAATTCAAGTCTGCTCCTTAGGCCTGAAATCAATCCCCACCACTAGAAAACGTCTTATTTGTGCACATTTTAAATATATGATTTATATTTGTGTACATATTTTGACTACATATTATGCTCACTGTAGTTATTCACTTTATTTTTTGTTTTAGTCATGAATTGACTGCTCATTTTATTAACTATTATGACATTTAGAACAGTGATTACATTGATTACATAGGATCCTCAGCTCTCCGCCTCCTGAGTACCTAGGATGATAGGCACGAGTCAGCAGCGACTAGCTTCCACTTCAAGTTTCTAAGTGGTGAATAGGAGGTAAAAGTCTCATGGGACCTTTTGTGTCTGGGATAGTTTTCAAACCAGATCCTCAGATCTAAGCTTCCTAATTAGGCAGGATGACAGACCTCAGCTACTACACACCTAGAACGTAATACTCTGTTGCTTCACGTAGTATGGTGTTACCCATGATCCCCACAGGTAAGTGTCAGTGCCTAGGCCCTGAGTTCAAGGCTCATGATCAAGAAGCATAAACCAAAACAATTTTCTGCAGGAGACAACTTACTAGAGTTAGGTATATATATAATTTTGGCCCTGACATGGGACATATCTGAGCCACAAGTTTCTCATCTGCACAATCATCTTACTTGTGGAGCTCTTGCAAGAACCAGATGAAAAAATGCACCCCGTGAAGGACTCAGCACACAACAACCCATGAAGGACTCATCACATACCTGTATCCCACATAATGTCATTAGAATTAGTGTTTTCATCAGTATTACCATTCTTTCAGAAACACACAAACAGACATGGAACCAACCCAGATGCCCCTCAGTAGATGAATGGATCAAGAAAATGTGGTATATATGCACAATGGAATTCTATGCCTCCATCAGAAAGAATGACATTGCCCCATTTGTTAGGAAATGGAAAAACTTGGAAAAAATTATATTAAGTGAAGTAAGCCAGGCCCAAAGAAGCATAGGTCCCATGGTTTCCCTTATTTGCAATATCTAGTATAGGTATGAGTCAAGCGGAAAAGGTCAGATAATGTGATGTTAGGAAAATGAACCCTTAAATATGTATTTTAATGTTTTCTTTTCATTCATGCATATGTTTCTAACGCATTTATAAGATTATTTCTTTGTTGCTTTGTATTTCCCTCCCCCACACTGTAACCCCCGCTTTCACTATATCTGATGTCAGTATAACATGTGGAGGAGATGGGGACAAACAAGTCGTTTAAGGATTCAGGTGGACCTGTTGCAACAAAGAGAAGTACAAAATGTCATGTCAAAACCAACTTTACAATGTCGGTGTGTGGGGGGGAGGGGGGTATAATTGGGTGGTGGGAGGGGGGAGGCTGGGAAGGGAGGTGAAGGGTAAACAAAGGAGGAGGCTGCAATGCTTGGTAAGAAATGTATGCATTATCCTGCCCATGTAATTGTAGCCCCTCTGTACAGTATGTTCTCAAATAAAATAAAATTAAATTTAAAAAAACAACAACAAAAAACTTCATTCTTATGCAAATGGCCCAAACCAGGCCACATTAAAACAGCACAACCCTGATCTCTGCGGCATTGATACCCTAGCTAAGGTATGGAGCCAACCCATTTGGCCCTCAGTGGATAAATTAATGAGGAAAATATGGTATATATATCCCATGGAACTTTATGCTTCCATCAGAAAGAATGTTATTTCCCTACGCTTGTGGAAATGGAAGACTTTGAGAAAATTACACTAAGTAAAGTAAGCCAGACCCAAAAAAACAGAATGCACGGTTTCCCTCATTTGTTATCATTCAAATGTGCCTATAAATTCTACGGTAAATCCAAAGGATAGTAAAAGACTTGAACATGATTAATCAAACAGCCTTGTAAATACTCACACAGTGAGAAGAAAGGAGGATATGCTTAGAAAAGGATCACAAGGTTTCAATTTGCATGATGGGATCATATAAAATGATGCTAATCAAAATGAACTCTAAGAAATGGAAGCTAGCCCGATTTTATTGCCTCTCTGTTCCTTTTATTTCATTTTTCTTTCTTTTTTTGCCTCTTTTCATTGTTTTTTATTTCTGTGCCTTTGTCTTGTATGCACATTTATCTCATTTGGGAGAGGATGGGGAAGCATGGAAATGGTGGGAAATGAACTTTACACTTTGGAGGGGAGGTCAGTGGGAAGGAGAAAAAGTGGAAGGAATGAAGGACACCGTTTTAGAGGAAATGTACTCAAATTGTAATCCTTCTGGATATCATCTTCACAATTAAATTTAAAGGTTAATAGAAAGCTTCTCAACGACTTTCTGGTCAGACTGGCTTTGAACTGCCATCCTGACATCTAGTCTTCCTGACTAGGAGAATTAAAGGTGTGAACCACCAAAGTCCTGTGTAAGTCAATATTCTTTCTTTTTCCCTCCTTTCCTCTCTCCCTCCCTCCCTCTCTCCCTCCCTTCGTCCCTCCCTAACTTCCTTCCTTCCTTCCTTCCTTCCTTCCTTCCTTCCTTCCTTCCTTCCTTCCTTCCTTCCTCCCTCCCTCCCTCCGTCCCTCCCACACCTCTCCTCTCCTTTCTTTCCTTCCTGCCTTCCTTCGTTTTGGTGTGCTAGGTGAACAGGAGGTGAATATTTTTTATTCTCAAGTCATGTTTCATCAAATCGCAGTGACTACAGTTTAACTACTGAGAATTCTCATCCAAGAGTACGCATGAGCTTAAGAAATAAATTTAATGTTCTCATGAGGGAGCATTCAGTATTTGATGGAAATTCCCCTACACAACATCTTTTCAGCAAAATTAGATCTATGTATGTTGGACCTTGATGCTGGTTTGTTTCAGGTTTTTTTGTGCCAGTTGTGATTATCTGTTAAAATCTTAGAAAAAGAGAGGGCCTCTTTGTCTTGTCACTCAAAGGAAAATTAGCTGCTGCTGTCCAGTGTATCACATCTGTAGTCATACACACTCAGGAGGCTGAACTCTGAGGTTCATGATTCAAAGCCAGCAACACAGATGAGTCCAAGGGACTCTTGTCTCCAGTAAATCCATCAAGAAACAGAAGTGGAGCTGTGGCTTGAGTGGTAGGCCATCAGCCCTGAGGGAAAAAGCCAAGTCAAAACAAGAGGCCCTGAGTACCTTCATATAAGGAGAGAGACAGGGAGGGAGAGGGGGGGAGACAGAGAAAGAAGAGAGAGAGAGGAGAGAGAGGGAGGGAGGGAAGAAGGACGGAGGGTGACATAAGAGAAGGCAGACAGGAAGGAAGGAAGAAAGTGAAGAAAGGAGGATGGAAAGGAAAGAAAGAAAAAAGGGAAGAAGACAGAATAAAAAGAAGGAAGGAGGGAAGGAGGGAAAGAAGAAAGGGAAAGAAATAAGGAAATTTGTAGAACTCGTTGTGAATGCTATAAGGTTGGACTGAGTGATTTTCTTTGAGCCTTTTGCTGGCTCAGGGCAGAGTAACATTGGTGGAAATGTCTGGAGGGAACAAGATATAAGGGAGGGAAGTCTCTGTGTCCATTTTATTTCAGATTTGAAAGAGAAGCTTGACTCAGTGGGTCCAGTCTATAATGCCATTGGTTTTGTCCCGGAATCCCAGTTTGAATTAATCTGGAAGGTGGCACCTTTCCAGATGTGCTGGATGTGTCTCAGAAATCCCATCAGAGGCTGCTCTCTGATTAGTGGATCTGCAGTGCTGTGGGTGGGGTTGGATTATAAAGATGCACAGGGTCAAGAAAAGAGCAGAGTACTCTGGAGTCTGCAGTGGGTGCCTGGCCGTGCTGGGAGGCAGAGAGCCCCCCACAACTGGCCCACTTCTAATCCACATCTCATCCATCAAGATGAGCCTCAGGAACCCACCCTCCTTCCAGCATCTGGCCATGCAATGCCTACTGAGCAACCCATCCTGGGCCATCTTTGCCATGGAGACTCTGCCGGTACTGGTCTTCCTTTCACTCTTCATGGAGGTCTATGCCAGGGCCCACACAGAGGTGCTGAAGGCCCTGGTCCAGGCCTGGCCCTTCCACTGCCTCCCCCTGGGGGACCTGGCAGAGTCTCCAGACCTGGAAACCTTCAAGGCTCTCCTGGATGGGCTCGACCTGCTACTAGCCAAGAAGGATAGCCCTAGTCGGGGGAAACTGCAAGTGCTCAGTCTGCGGAAGGAGCACCCCAACATCTGGACATGAGGGTACCCTTCGATGGCCCGTATCACTTCTCCAGACATCCTGACTGACAAGCCAACAGAGAGCCACTGCTCAGGGATGACTAAAGAACAGCCCTTGATGATCACCATGGATCTGACCATCAAAGATGGCACACAGGATGCTCTCCAAGTCCACCTGTTCCACTGGGCCAGGGAGAGGAGAGAAAGAGTTCAGCTGTGCTCCAGGAAGCTGCAGATTTGGTCTGACTCCATCTCTGAAATCCAGAAGGCTCTGCATGTGGTGAGGCTGGACTCCATCCAGGAACTGGTGGTGAGTGAATTCTGGAATCGAGAGACTATGAAGATCTTTGCCCCTTATCTCAGCCAGATGAAGAACCGTCACCTCCTGAAGCTCTCCAAGATGCGTGCCGACTTCTACACTGCCAGCCAAAAGAACTCTTGGTATTCCTGGAAAATTAGGGCCCATCTAGGCCAGCTGCAGCATCTCTGGGAGCTTCATGTGCACGAAGTCCTCTTCCTTTATGGAAAGCTGCCTGCTGTCCTCAGGAGCCTGAGGCCTTTGAAGGCCTTGTCTCTGAGCACCTGTGCACTGCAGGAGGCCGACCTGAGGTGTCTGTCCCAGGCTCCCTGCACCAGGCAGCTCCAGCACCTGCAACTGACCAGTTTGTTCATGGATAACTCCAGTCCTGAGTCCCTGCGAGACCTGCTGGAGCAGGTGGCCAGCACCCTGGAGACCCTGGCCCTGGAGGACTGTGCCTTCACGGATGCCCATCTCTCGGCCATCCTGCTGGGCCTGAGCCAGTGCTCCCAGCTCCGCGTCTTCAGTGTTTATGGGAACCACATCTCCATGGCTGCCCTGTACAACCTCCTGAGCCACACGGCCAGGTTGGGCCACTTAAGCCGAGGCCTCTATCCTGCCCCTCTGGAGAGCTACCGCCCTCAGGAGTGGGGGCTAGGGAACATCGACCCTGAGAGACTTGCCCTGGTTCTGGCAAGCTTGGGGCAGGTATTGAGAGACTTGGGGCCAACCCAGAGTGTCCAAATCTGTACTGATTTCTGCCATCACCAGAACAAGTGCCAGTTCTACAGCCTGGGCCCAGATGGTTCCTGGGTGCTCACAGAGGAGGGGCTTCCCAGCCTTTCTGCTCTGTCTGTGTAGTCGGGCTCCTCTCTTCTGGAATCTCTTCTCAGCATCAGAATAAAAGCCATGACATAAGAGCATTCTCCAGGGCCACAGACCCAAATGTTCAGCGTGGGTGGAAGAGACAGGGCTTATTGAGCAACCTGAGCAACTCCCTTTTTACTTAAGACCCCAGCTCAGTTCTGCAACTTAGCCCTTGACCTAAGCCAGCCACAGACAGTCCTGGGAACCCTGGATACCAGGATGTCGAAGTATCTGAAATAACCTTGCACAGACAATCCTGGGAACCAGAGATGCCAGGATGTCAAGGTATTTGAAATTCCAGAACAGCCCTTCCTGGGGTCTGGTGACCATTCTCTGAACTGGACACCCTGCAGTTTAGCACGCATCCTCTTGAAGACTCCCATGTGCAAGCCGACCAGTGCAAATTACGTCAGCCCCCTGGATCTAACCAACAACCTGTTTCTGGTCCTTTCTCTCTGTGTAGTGTGCCAATCATACTATGGAGTTGTTTTATGATTTTCCCGGGGAGTGTAGTGATTTGTTACAAGAGGATATGATTATGCAAAGCCCCTGCCTTCCCTAAAAAGTGTACAACAGGTGCTGTAACCCTGGGCTTGGGGCCTCTCAGCATTGTCAGCTGCTGACTTGTACACAGCGGGACTGGGGAGAGGGGTTGAGAGGGGGAGGGGAATAGCGAGACCAAGCTTCAGTTTGCAGTAAAGACTCCTTTGCTTTTACATTGGTGATGGTCTCTGGTGGTCTTTTCGGTAAGGATTTCCGAATCAAGGTTTCCCTTATGATCCTGAGATTTTCAGGTCAATTGTAGCTCTGGAGCCCCAGGTGTCTGTGGGTACTTTCGGGGTACATGTTTCCTGTGCACCAACCATCAGAAATCTCAAATGAATTCTGCCTAGAAAGAACTCAAATATAATCTAGTCTTTCTAAATCGTTGTAAGCAAACATCTGACTGTGTACAGTTTTCTTTTTTTTTTTAATTTAATTTTATTTTATTTGAGAACATACTGTACAGAGGGGCTACAATTACATGGGCAGGATAATGCATACATTTCTTACCAAGCATTGCAGCCTCCTCCTTTGTTTACCCTTCACCTCCCTTCCCAGCCTCCCCCCTCCCACCACCCAATTATACCACCCTCCCCCCTACACACCGACATTGTAAAGCTGGTTTTGACATGACATTTTGTACTTCTCTTTGTTGCAACAGGTCCACCTGAATCCTTAAACGACTTGTTTGTCCCCATCTCCTCCACATGTTATACTGACATCAAATATAGTGAAAGCGGGGGTTACAGTGTGGGGGAGGGAAATACAAAGCAACAAAGAAATAATCTTATAAATGCGTTAGAAACATATGCATGAATGAAAAGAAAACATTAAAATACATATTTAAGGGTTCATTTTCCTAACATCACATTATCTGACCTTTTCCGCTTGACTCATACCTATACTAGATATTGCAAATAAGGGAAACCATGGGACCTATGCTTCTTTGGGCCTGGCTTACTTCACTTAATATAATTTTTTCCAAACCTTTCCATTTCCTAACAAATGGGGAAATGTCATTCTTTCTGATGGAGGCATAGAATTCCATTGTGTATATATACCACATTTTCTTGATCCATTCATCTACTGAGGGGCATCTGGGTTGGTTCCATGTCTTAGCTATGGTAAATAATGCTGCAATAAACATTGTTGTGCTGGTAGCTTTAGTGTGGTCTTGTTTGTAAACATTTGGGTAAATGCCCAAAAGTGGGATTGCTGGATCATAGGGGAGATCTATGTGAAGTCTTTTGAGGAACCTCCATACTGCTTTCCAAAGTGGTTGAACAAGTTTACATTCCCACCAACAATGAAGTAAGGTTCCTTTCTGTCCACATCCCCTCCAGCATCTGTTGTTGTTAGAGTTCTTGATTTTTGCTGTTCTAACTGGAGTGAGGTGATATCTCAATGTTGTTTTGATTTGCATTTCTTTTATGGCTAGGGATGTTGAACATTTCTTCATGTGTCTATTGGCCATCCTTCTTTCTTCTTCAGATAAGTTTCTCTTTAAGTCTTTCGCCCACTTATTTATTGGGCAGTTGTTTCTTGACCCCGAATAGCTAAAACGCTCCTCAATGGAAAGAACACTGCTGGAGAAATATCAATACCAAATTTCAAACTCTACTATAAAGCCCTAGTAATCAAAACAGCTTGGTATTGGCATAAGAACAGACCTCAGGACCAATGGAATAGAATTGAAAACCCAGAAATGAACCTACAGACCTATAGCCATCTAATCTTCGATAAGGAAGCTAAAACAATAGAATGGAACAAAGACAGCCTCTTCAGTAAACGGTGCTGGCAAAATTGGTTAACTACATGTAAAAAAACTAAAGCTAGATCCTTATATATCACCCTGCACCAGAATCAACTCCAAATGGATCAAAGACCTTGCAGTCAAAGCAGACACTCTGAAAACATTACAGGATGGAATAGGAGAAACCCTAGGTCTCCTTGGTTCAGGCCGAAATTTTCTGAATAGAGACCCGGAAGCACAACAAATCAAAGAAAGGTTGGACGAATGGGATTGCATAAGGTTGCAGAGATTCTGCAGGGCAAATGACAAGATTTTTACTAGCCATACAACGGACAGGGTCTCATATCTAAAATATACTGTGTACAGTTTTCTATGTCTACACATCAATTAATTCATTTCCAAAGAAAAGAGAACAGTAAGCAGAAGGATGTCATTTCTCAGAATCCAAAAATCAGAGTACTGCTTCTGCCCAGAATTCTAGCTCCTGAACTACTTACAAATCTGAGAATCACAGTTCAAAGACAGCCTGGTCAGGAAAGTCCACGAGACTCTTATCTCTAGTGAACCACCAGAAAATCAGAAGTGGAGCTGTGGGTCAATGTGGTAGAGTACTGGCCTTGAGCAAAAGAGCTCTGCATTCAAAGTCAAGATCAGTAACAACAACCCAAAGAGATTAAGTCACCCCTCAGGCTCAGGCTGGTGTCTCACAGCTGTAATTATAACTAGTCTGGAGATCACAATCTGAGGATCCTAGTTCACCTTCAATCTGGGCAAGAGCCTCTTAGACTCATATCTCCAATTAGCCACCAAAAGCTTGAAGTGGAATCTGTGGATCATGTGGTAGATTGCCAACTTTGAATGGAAAGAGCTGGGGGACAGACAGTGCCAGACCATGAGTTCAAATCCCACTAGAAGCACATACACACAGACACAAACACACAGACACACACACAGACCCCCCCACACACACACTGAAAGAACAAAGAAGAGAAAACCAGAAAGCATGAAAAGAAGAAATAATATTGCCTTCTTAGAGACTGAAAGCATTTTTTGAATGAATAAATAAAATAACTGAATTAATGAATATGTGTGTCCTGCTATGTGAACGATACTTACAAAGAGCAGTCAAATGCCCTTTTTATCTTCCAAATCTGATACTGAACCACAGGGTTGGTGATATCAGCTGTTCCCAGCATGTACTGAACACAACAGGTTGAGACCTTAGAAAGAGAGAGGGCCTCTGTCCTGTCCTACAAAAGAAACTAGCTGCTGGCGCCTAGTGTATCACTCCTGTAATCCCAGGCAAAGAGGAGTCTGAGCTCTGAGGTTCATGGTTCAAATCCAGCGAAGCAGATGAGTCCAAGGGATTCTTGTCTCCAGTAAACCCACAAAAACAGAAGTGGAGCTGTGCTTGAGTGCTCGGCCATCAGCCTTGAGGGAAAAAGCCAAATAAAACAACAGGCCCTGAGTACTTGATACAAGGAGAGAGAGGGCAGGAGGGAGGGAGGGATGGCGAGAGAGAAGTTGAGAGAGAGCAGAAAAAGGATAGAAAAAGAAAAAAGAGACAGAGAGAAAGGGTGAGAGAAAAAGAGCAAGAGCAAGAAAGAGGGTGAGAGAAGAGAAAAAAGAGAGAAAGGGCAAGAGGGAAGGAGAGGGGCAATGTAAGCAAAGGAGGACAGGAAGGAAGGAAGTGAAAGAATTTTCTAGAAAAGTGTTTGTGGATGCTATCAGATTGGGCTGGCTGATGTTCTTGGAACATTTGCAGGCTCAAGGCAGTGAGATATCTGTGTAACTTTCTCAAAAGGTTAACAAATAAGGGCCGGAATTGTTGTGTGTGTGTGTGTGTGTGTGTGTGTGTGTTGTGTGTGTGTGTGTGTGTGTGTGTTGTGTGTGTGTGTGTGTTACACATTTGAATGGAAGGCTGGGCTCAGTGGGTCCTGCCTTTAATCCTATCAGTCTGGGTAGAATCTCTGTTTAAATTAATCTAGATGATTAGATCCAGACAGGGTGTGGTGGGTGTTACTCAGGAAATCCCATCAGAATCTGCTCTCCATTGGTAGTTACACAGAGGGGGAGGGTGGGGCTAGGATATAAAGATGCCAAAGAGCCAGAAAAGAGCAGAAGCCTGGAGTCTGCTGTGATTGCCTGGCCCTACTGAGATTCAGAGTGTCCTGCAACACCTGGTCCATATCTACTCCACTTCTGGCCTGTGAAGATGAGCCGCAGGACCCTACCCTCGCTCCAGCATCTGGCCAGTCAGAGTCTGCTGAGCAACCAGGCTCTGGCCGTCTCTGCCCTGGAGGATCTACCAGTGTTGCTGTTCCCTTCGCTGTTCATGGAGGTCTATGCCAGGGCCCACACAGAGATGCTGAGGGCCTGGTGCAGGCCTGGCCCTTTCCCTGCCTCCCCCTGGGGGACCTGGCAGAGTCTCCAGACCTGGAAATCCTCAAGGCTGTCCTGGATGGGCTCGATCTGCTACTGGCCAAGAAGGAGCACCCCAATCGGTGGAAACTGCAAGTCCTCAACCTGCGGAAAGAGCACCCCAACATCTGGATACAGGGCTACCCTTCAATGGCCCAAATCTCATATCCAGATGTCCTGACTGACAGGCCAACAGAGAGCTGTGGTAAAATGACGACTGTAGAGCAGCCCTTGATTTTACTCATGGACCTGACATCAAAGATGGTGCCCAGGATGCTTTCCAAGGCCCACCTGCTCCAGTGGGTCAGGGAGAGGCAAGAACAAGTCCAACTGTGCTCCAGGAAGCTGCGGATTCTGTCCGGCTCCATCTATAAAATCCAGAAGGCTCTACGTGTGGTGAGACTGGACTCCATCCAGGAGCTGGTGGTGAGTAATTCCCATGTCCAGAAGTTCTGAAACATTTGTCCCTTACCTGGGCCAGATGAAGAACCTTCACATCCTCACCTTCTCCAAGATGTGTGGCAGCTACTTCACTTCCAGCTCCAGGAATGGCTGGTGTTCCTGCAAATTTGGGGCACAGCTGGGCAGCTGCAGCATCTGCAGGAGCTTTATGTACACGATGTCTGCTTCCACTATGAAAAGCCGCCCTCCATCCTCAGGACGCTGACGTCCTTAAAGACCTTGTCTCTGAGTTCATGTCTGCTGAGCGAAGCTCACCTGAGGTTTCTGTTCCAGTGTCCCTGCACCAAGCAGCTCAAACACCTGCGTCTGAGGAGCCTGTCCACGGTCTGCTTCAGTCTTGAGACCCTGCTAGACCTGCTGCAAGGAGTGGCTGGCACCCTGGAGACCCTGGCCCTGGAGGACTTAGCCTTCACGGATGTCCAGCTCTCGGCCTTGCTGCCCGCCCTGAGCCAGTGTTCCCAGCTCAGGTTCTTCAGCTTCTATGGAAACCATATCTCCATGGCCGCCCTGCAGATCCTCCTGAGCCACACGGCCCAGATGGGCCATTTGAGACGAGGACTCTATCCTGCCCCTCTGGAGAGCTACTACCCTCAAAATCAGTGGCCATGGGACATCCACCGGGAGAGATTTGCCCAGGTTCTTGCTGTCTTGGCACAGACTTTGATGGACATGAGACCAAGCCATAAAGTCCAGATCTGTACCAAATTCAGTCATTACCTGAACAAGTACCGATTCTATACCCTGGAGTCAAATGGCTCCTGGCTGCTCACAGAAGAGCATCTTTCTGGCCTTTCTACTCTGTCTTTGTAGTTGTGCACCTCTCTCCTAGAATTGATTCCTAGCAGCAAAAATGAAAGCCAGGAAGAGCATTCTCCAGGGGGCACAGACCCCAGTGTTCAGTGTGGATGGAAGAGACAGGGCAACTGGTCCTGACTTTGTCAGTTCAATTGTAACTCTGGAACCCCAGGAGTTTGTGAGTGCTTTGGGGTTCCATGTGTCCTGTGAACACAGCAGCAGGAATCTGGAGTCAATTCTGCCTGGAAAGAACTGGATCATGATTTTGTTTTTCTGAATGGTTGTAAGAAAACCCCTAAGTTGTGGAATAATCCCTTACCATCTATAATTTTTTGTATCGATCAAAAATAAAAAAGTGAAAAAGCATGAGTAGAAAGATATCATTTCTCAGCACCAAAGAATGAGGCGAGTGTGCATACCTAGAACCTTAACTCTGCAAGTCGGAGATCTGAGCGTTTCCATACATAGGCAGCCTGGGCACAGATATCTTTGAGACTCTTATCTCTAGTGAACCTCCAAAAGTGGCCAGAAGTGGAGCTGTGGCTCAAGTAGTAGAGTTCTGGCATTGTGAACCAAAACTCAGAGATAGCACCTAGATGCAAGAACTGGCACAAATACACAAACAAATAAATCCTTACCCGAGGTCTAGGATTGGGATTAAAAAGAAACTTGCAAGAAAGGAAGGGAGAGAGGGATATAGGGAGAGAGGAAGGGAAGGAGGGAAGGAAGGAAGGATGAAGAAGAATAGGAAGGGATTCAGAGAGGGAAAGAACTCCAGAGAAAAGATTTCCTGCAGGCTTTGTGGATGTTATCAATTCGGATGACTTCTCTCCTCGCAGGCTTTGCAGTGGAACATCTGTGGGAATGTCTGGAGGGATTAAGGAATAAAAGTGGAGGTCATTTTGATAAAGTGTGATTTACAATACAGAGAGAAGCTGGGCTGTGTGGGACAGGCTTTTAAACCTCTCCCTTTTTGGTTAAAATCAATATTTGAATTAATCTCAAGTGCAAAAGCCAACCAAGGTGTGCATGGTGTGTCTCAAAAATTCCATCAGAAGCTGCTATCTCATTGGCAGGTATGCAATGGTGAGGCTGGGGTTGGGTGTGAAGGATATCTAGGGATCAGAGAACAGAAGAAGAATTCTGGATTGCACAGTGAGTGCCTGGCCCTGCTGGGATTCAGAGAGCCCTGCACACCTGGCCCACATCTGGTCCATCAGGATGAGCATTGGAGCCCCACCCTCACTCCAGCATCTAGCCATGCAGAGTCTGCTGAGCAACCAGGCCCTTGCCATCTTTGCTGTAGAAGATCTTCCTTTGCTGCTGTTCCCTTCACTGTTCATAGAGATCTATGCCCAGGGCCACACAGAGGTAGTGAAGGACCTGGGGCAGGCCTGGCTCTTCCTGGCCCTTCCCCTGCCTCCCCCTGAGGGATCTGGCAGAGTCTCCCATCCTGGAGACCTTCGAGGCTGTCCTGGATGGGCCGGATCTGCTACTTGCCAAGAAGGAGCCCCCAGGCGATGTAAACTATAAGTTATCAATCTGTCAAAACCCCCTTTAGAAGTGAACCTTGGGCTTTGAATGTGACTTATTGGTAGAGTGCTTACTTAGCACACACAAAGCCCTGGATTTGATTCCTCATTACCACAGAAACAGAAAAAGCCAAAAGTGACACTGCAGCTTAAGTGATAAAAGTGCTAACCTTGAGCAAAACAAGCACAGGAACATGCCCAGACCCTGAGTTCAAGCCCCAAGATTGGCAAAGAAAAGTGAGCATCGTGAGACATATTCATCTGGGACTTAGAGGAGGGCCAAGGTTATGGGTAAGAGGTAGAGGGCAGGTGCTGATGGCTCACCCCTGTAATCTTAGCTACTCAGGAGGATGAGATCTGAGGATCCCAATTGCAAGCAGGAAAGACTATATGAGACACTTTTCTCCAATTAAACAACCAAAAAGCCAGAAGTAGAGCTGTGGTTCAAGTATTAGAGTGCTAGTCTTGAGCACAAAAGGTCAGGGATAGCCTCCAGGCCATGAATTCAAACCCGAGGACTGGCATGCATACACACACACACACACACACACACACACACACACACACACACACACACACACACACACACACACACCAAGATAGAACATTTGACAGTCAGCCTGCACAAGTTCCATCTCTAGAAACTCAGTATTTTTTTTAAAGAGGGAGAATTGAAGGAAGGACTTGCTCCAGGAGATGATATAATCAGTGCCAAATTTCCACAGGAATTCTAAGATGTGAAATAGGATAGAGAGCCACAGGCAAAAGTTAAAGCATGGAAAAAGGTCCTGAGGTGTGGTGTAGAGCAAGTGGTGTGGATGGTTCTGTGGTTTCAGAAAAGTCTGGCAGAACACTCAAGGCTGGGACAAAGTTTGTACTTGAGTCACAGATAGGGCAGAGGGTGGGGTCAAACAATGGGGCCCAGGGTAAGATTAGCTTGACTTTTCACCAAGGACCCCAGCCATTTTCTGTGGCTGGATGTCTATTTTTCACAACTCCTGACCCTCAAGCCCCCTTTGCATGGAGCAGTCAGGACAAATGCAGGGAAGAATGCTTGCTTAAGTAAAGCTTCTACCCCAATGCCACCAGTGGCTCAATTCCCATAAATCCTATCTACTCAGGAGACTGAGATAAAGATCGTGGGTCAAAACCAGCTCAGTGGAAGAAAGTTAGTGAGACTTTCTTGTCCATGAACTAACAAAAGCCAGAAATGGAGCTGTGGCTCAAGGGGTGGAGTGGCCGCATTGAGAGAAAAAGCTAAGAGTCTACAGGACATACCTTGATTTCAGGCCCCAGTACTGGACAGAAAAAAATAAAGAACATCTTTCAGGGGCTCCTAGTCCACTGTGGTGAAAGACCAGATCAGCCAGGCACGGCTGGCTCATGCTGGTCCTCATAGCTCCTCAGGAGGCTGAGATCTGGGGATTGCCGTTCAAAGCCAGCCTGGGCAGGAATGGGCAGGATCGAGCAGAAAACTGGGAGTGGTGCTGTGGCTGAAGTGGTAAGCTGAAGATCTGAGAGACAGTGCCCAGGTCCAGAGTTAGAGCCCCATGACCAATACCTGGCCTGTTTTGACCTCATGCTGTGGCTCTAGGCAGAGTACTTTCCAGTGGGCTCCTGATGGTCTCACAATGTCTAGGTGTCCTTCAAGTCTTGAGAACACACTCCTTTGAGGCCTTTGCCTACAGAGCGGGCCACAGTACCAGGTAAGGATCAAGCCTTGTGGCATGGAGGTCAATGGCCGGGTAATCAAAATGGCATTTGTCATGTGTGCAGTGTGGATCTGAGCAGTAAATCGACATCTCAGATCATGTTTCTGGGCCAGAAGGGGTAGACCAGTTAATGCCCGCTCACAGGGGAATCATAAGAATGCAAATTTGTCAGGCACACCTTGGGCAGTGTTGATTTGGGCTCATGAAAGCCTTGTAGGCTCAGGAATCCAAAGCTGCTGGCTGCTGCTTGTAGCAGTCGCTATATCCCAGGAGTCCTGTGACTCCGAGCCCTGCTTTCCTCACCAGTGCTCAGGGGGCAGATGAAGGTCTGCAATAATGAGCCAAGTACAAACAAGCATCCATAGTGTCCTTCCCTTGGTCCTGTGGCCCCGTGCTGGGATGGAGGGGCAGGTTCCATAGTACTTACTGCCATGGCCCAGACCCCTCAGCCCAAGAAGGACTTAAGGAGAAACAACTAATGTGGCTTGAGGGTTTACTATGATTATGCCTGAACACTGCTCATGGTTCTAGCTCAGCTTATCATTACCACCTTCCTCTGTGTGTGTTTGTGTTTGTGTGTGTGTGTGTGTGTGTGTGTGTGTGTGTGTGCAAATGGGCATGAGTGCATCTTTGTAGTAGGGCTTGAACTCAGGGCCTGGGCTGTGTCCCTCAGTTTTTTCATTCAAGGATAGCACTTTACCACTTGAGCCACAGCTTTTCTTCCAGGTTTCAGGGGTTCTTGGGAGAGGAGAGTCTCACAGACATTTCTTGCTGGGCTGCCTCTGTCAATCCTCAGATCTCAGCCTCATGAGGGAGCTAGGAATATGAGAGCATGAGCCAGTAGCATCTGGCCACACTTCCCTTCTTGGAAAAACAGAATGCCTCTCTCCTAGCTGAGCACCCATCTACAGCTCTCCTTCCTCCCCCTCCTCCTACCCCTCCAAGCTTCAGAGGAAATATAGCCTCCCCTGAGGACAAAGAAATGGGATGCAGCGACAGGTTTGAGCATTATGTTCTCCACCCAGTCAGGGATTGCTGGGAGCTGATGTAGAGCTCAGAGATCTAGGCCAGGGCAAGTAGACAGCTGTTAGAACAGAAAATACGAAAAGACATCCATGCAGCTGGTTGCCAGTGGCTCATGCCTATAATTCTAGCTACTCATGGCTGATACCAGAGGATCAATCAAGATTCAAAGCTAGCCTGGGCATACTCTTATCTCCAATAAATCACCAAAAAGCTGGGAATCAGAGCTATTATAGTTCAAATGTTAGAGCACAACTTTGTACAAACAAGCTAAAGGTTACCACCAAGGCTCTGAGTTCAAGCCCTGGTAAACACACACGCACACACACACACACACACACACACACACACACACACACACACACACACACACACACACACACACACACACACAACACATATACATGCAAAATCAGAGATTTCTAAACTGCAATCTTTGGGTATTCTCTACCTTTTCCCCAATAAGCCTGGTGGTTGTTGGCATAGGAGTTTAATGCATCCAACACCACCTGTAATCTATAATTTTGGGGAACAAAATGGCTAGAACATCAGCCTTCCCCGATCTCAGCTCCTTGATTGGGTCATGGTCTATCCAGACCCTTTGGGGTTCCTTTTACAGACTCACAAAGATGCTTTCAAAAGGCATCACATGCTAGGCACTTGTGACTCACGCCTGTCATCCTAGCTACTCTGGAAACTCAGATCTGGCTTCCATGCCAGCCTGGGCAGGAAAATGTGTGAGACTCTTATCCTTAAGGATAAGAAGTGGCCATGTGGCTCAAGTGGTAGAGAGCCAGCCTTGAGTAAAAGAGCTCAGGGACATCACTCATGGACAACAACATGGAGTGGCATTGCGTATTTGCTTTGGGATTGGCATGGGCCAAATATAATTGGAAATTTCAAGTGCGCCAAGATAACGTAGTACCTCCTTTAGTCCTGTTCTCCTGATATCTTGTCTCACCCCCTGTCCTTGGCCGTGCTTTGAGTCAGGATGGCAATGGCTAGATGCGAGGGCTCCAAGGAGGAAGATCCTAGACCAATTGTCCCGGCTCTTTCCTCCCTGCTCATCCTGCTGCTTCTGTTCTTTGCCATAGACCTTCTTACTAGAATCCATCCATGAGATCATTGACACCAACACAGTGGTGAGTGGGGGGTCCAGCCTAACTAAGGTCAGTCAGAGATGGGAGTCAGTCTGGGACTAAGAGCTTCTACCCTGGGAATGGGCTGAGGCCAGAACTTACCTTTATTTCATCCTGAGCCTTGCAGGAGTGGGGAGACAGTATAGACTCCACATTGAGTCAGGTAAGATGGGAATCTATAGGACCACTTGTGTGTGGGAGGCTGTAGGGCTCAATGAGCCACTGTCCTTGGTACTCCTCTCTCAGGATTTCCCTCTCGCTTTGTCATCCCCTAATAGTAAAAGAGAAACTTTAAATAAGGGTGATGAGGAGGGGGCAGGGGAGTGTTTCCATGTAAACCAGGTTTGTGCTTCATATTCATCCTAGACCCTAGTTCCTATTTATCTGAGGAATGGCTATATGGGTTTGAGGGTGGGGGATCATCCTAGCTGAGAATGTGGCTCAGTGATAGAATGATCGCCTAGCAAGCTGGAAGCCCTGGGTTCAATTCCACACAGAAAGAGCTGGAAGGAGAGGTGAGGCTCAAAAGGTAGACCACCATTCTTGATCAAAAAGAGCTTGAGCTCAGGGTCAGGCCCTGAGTTCAAGCCCCATGACTGGAAGAACAAATCTTTGGAGGTTTTTGTGTTTCCCTTTGAAAACAATTTATTCTTTTTTTTTCCAGCACAACTATGTTTATTGCAGCATTATTTTTTTATTATTTTATTTTACTTGTGAACATACTGTACAGAGGGGTTACAATTACATGGGCAGGATAATGCGTACATTTCTTACCAAGCATTGCAGCCTCCTCCTTTTGTTTACCCTTCACGTCCCTTCCAAGCCTCCCCCCTTCCCCCAGAACCCAATCCTTCTCCTTCCCACCCATTCCCCCCCCACAGACCGACGTTGTAAAGCTCGTTTTAGACATGACAATTGTACTGCTCATTGTTGCAACAGGTCCACCTGTATCCTTAAACAACTGGTTTTTCCCCATCTCCTCCTCAAGTTATACTGACATCAAATATAGTGAAAGCAGGGGTTATACTGTGGGGGAGGGACATACAAAGCAACAAAGAAATAATCTTATAAATGCGTTAGAAACACATGCATGAAAGAAAAAAAAACATTAAAATACATATCTAAGGGTTCATTTTTCTGACATCACATTATCTGACCTTTTCCACTTGACTCATGCATATACTAGATATTGCAAATAAGGGAAACCATAGGACCTATGTTTCTTTGGGCCTGGCTTACTTCACTTAATATAATTTTTCCAAGTTTTTCCATTTCCTAACAAATGGGGCAATGTCATTCTTTCTGATGGAGGCATAGAATTCCATTGTGTATATATAAAACATTTTCTTGATCCATTCATCTACTGAGGGGCATCTGGGTTGGTTCCATATCTTAGCTATGGTAAATAATGCTGCAATAAACATTGTTGTGCTGGTAGCTTTAGTGTGGTCTTGTTTGTAAACATTTGGGTAAATACCCAAAAGTGGGATTGCTGGGTCATAGGGGAGTTCTATGTGAAGTCTTTTGAGGAACCTCCATACTGCTTTCCAAAGTGGTTGAATAAGTTTACATTCCCACCAACAATGAAGTAAGGTTCCTTTCTGTCCACATCCCCTCCAGCATCTATTGTTGTTAGAGTTCTTGATTTTTGCTGTTCTAACTGGAGTGAGGTGATATCTCAATGTTGTTTTGATTTGCATTTCTTTTATGGCTAGGGATGTTGAACATTTCTTCATGTGTCTATTGGCCATCCTTCTTTCTTCTTCAGATAAGTTTCTCTTTAAGTCTTTCGCCCACTTATTTATTGGGCAGTTGTTTCATTGAGGATTTGTTGTTGGGGGGTTTAATTTTTTGAGTTCCAAGTATATTTTAGATATGAGACCCTTGTCCGGTGTATGGCTAGTAAAGATCTTCTCCCAATCCGTGGGCTTTCTATTGATCTAGCTAGCTATGTCATTTGCCATGCAGAAGCTCTGCACCTTTAGGCAATCCCATTTGTCCAACGTTTCTTTGATTTGTTGTGTTTCCGGGTCTCTATTCAAAAAATTTCGGCCTGAACCAAGGAGACCTAGGGTTTCTCCTATTCCATCCTGTAATGTTTTCAGAGTGTCTGCTTTGACTGCAAGGTCTTTGATCCATTTGGAGTTGATTCTGGTGCAGGGTGATATATAAGGATCTAGCTTTAGTTTTTTACATGTAGTTAACCAATTTTGCCAGCACCATTTACTGAAGAGGCTGTCTTTGTTCCATTCTATTGTTTTAGCTCCCTTATCGAAGATTAGATGGCTATAGGTCTGTAGGTTCATTTCTGGGTTTTCAATTCTATTCCATTGGTCCTGAGGTCTGTTCTTATGCCAATACCAAGCTGTTTTGATTACTATGGCTTTATAGTAGAGTTAGAAATTTGGTATTGATATTCCTCCAGCAGTGTTCTTTCCATTGAGGAGCGCTTTTGCTATTCGGGGTCTTTTATTGTTCCATATGAATTTTTGGATTGCCTCTTCTATTTCCTTGAAGAATGAGGTTGGAATTTTGATAGGTATTGGGATGAATTTGTAGATAGCCTTGGGAAGTATTGCCATTTTCACGATGTTAATCTTTCCAATTCAGGAGCAAGGGAGGCTTTGCCATTTTTTTTAGTTCTGTGCTGATTTCCTTTTTTAAGATTTTAAAGTTTTCATCATAGAGGTCCTTCACTTCTTTAGTTAAGTTAATTCCTAGGTATTTTATTTTTTGTGGGGCTATTACAAATGGAGTTGCTTTCCTAATTTCAGCCACACTTTTCTCATTGTTGGCATACAGAAAAGCCATTGATTTTGGGGGGTTAATTTTATAACCTGCTACTTTGCCAAAGTTTTGAATCAGCTTGAGTAATTTGGGAGTGGAGTCTATGGGATTCTTTAAGTACAAGATCATGTCATCTGCAAAGAGGGAGAGTTTTATTTCTTCTTTCCCTATTTGGATCCCCTTTATGTCTGCATCTTGTCTTATTGTTGTAGCTAGGCATTCTAATACTAGATTGAAGAGAAGTGGAGAGAGTGGGCATCCTTGTCTTGTTCCTGAGTTAAGAGGAAATGGCTTTAGTTTTTCATCATTGAGTATAATGCTGGCTGTAGGTTTGTCATATACAGCCTTTATTGTATTGAAGAATGTTCAATTGATTCCTAATTTTTCCAAAACCTTCATCATGAAGGTGTGTTGAATCTTGTCGAATGCTTTTTCTGCATCTATTGAGATAACCATGTGGTTCTTATTCTTGCTCCTGTTGATGTGATGAATACTATTAATTGATTTGCGTATATTGAACCAGCTTTGCATCCCTGAAATGAATCCTGTTTGATCGTAGTGTATGATTTTTTGGATGAATTGTTGAAGTCGATTGGCCAAAATTTTGTTGAGAAGTTTTGCATCAATGTTCATCAAAGAAATGGGTCTATACTTCTCTTTCTTTGATGAGTCCCTGCCTGGTTTTGGGATGAGGGTTATGATGGCTTCATAGAATGTGTTCGGTAGTGAGCTTTCTCTTTCAATTTCATTGAAGAGTTGGAGGAATATTGGTGTGAGCTCTGCTTTGAAGGCCTTGTAAAATTATGCTGTGAAACCATCTGGTCCTGGACTTTTCTTAGCTGGGAGGTAGGTCTCTCATTGCTGT